>NC_141793.1:10328632-10531132 GCF_054643075.1 Acanthaster planci
TGTTTAATGCAATTTTTCGTGTTATACCACGTTACATTTCGTCTTCCCGCGCATACTTGACTCCTTGTATTGGGGCATAAAAGAGCTCCAAATTATCCATATCTGGCAATCTTGGTCTCAACTGAAAGGGCACATGATCCTCTTTCCTTTAAGAAAAGTTTAATATCCATATTTGCTATAGTTAAGGACATATCTGTAAAAGAAGGCATATCTGGCAATCTTGGGCTCATCTGAAAGGGCACATGATCCTCGATCCCTTGATGTAAGTTTCATATACATACTTGCTACAGTTAGGAAAAGATCTGCAAGAGAAGGCAGGAGGTCTTGTGCTACTGCTTGCTAGTTTAATGCAATTCTTCCCATGTTACCACGTTACATCTCGTCTTCCTGGGCATAGTTGACTCCTTGTATTGGGGCATAAAAGAGCTCTAAATTGTCCAAGGCTGGTAACTGTGGTCACATCTGAAAGATCTGCAAAAGAAGGCAGGAGTTCCTCTGCTACTGCTTGCTGGTTTAGTTTTCCTCTGTTACCATATTAAATTTTGTCTTCCCGCACATAATTGACTCATTGTATTGGGGCATAAAAGAGCTCAAAATCATCCATATCTGGCAATCTTGGTCTCAATTCAAAGGGCACATGATCCTCTTTCCTTTAAGGAAAGTTTAATATCCATATTTGCTATAGTTAAGGACATATCTGCAAAAGAAGGCATATCTGGCAATCTTGATCTCATCTGAAAGGGCACATTATCCTCGATTTATTGATATAAGTTTCATATCCATATTGGCTACAGTTAGGGGAAGATCTGCAAAAGAAAGCAGGAGTTCCTGTGCTACTGCTTGCTAGTTACAACGTTAAATTTTGTCTTCCCGCGCATAGTTGACTCCTTGTATTCGAGCATAAAAGAGCTCGAAAGTGTCTCTATCTGGCAAGTTTGGTCTCATCTGAAAAGGGGACATGATCCTCTTTCAAACAAGGAAAGCTTCATGTCCATATTTGCTATATAGTTAAGGAAATATCTGCAAAAGAAGGCAGAAGTTCTTGTGCTACTGCTTGCATTTTCGTGTATTTCTGTCTCTGTGTACACGTTTCAGGTCGTCTTCCCACGCATAGTTGACTCCTTGTATTGGCTCACAAAAGAGCTCAAAATTTTCAAAATCTTGTAAACTTGGTCTCATCTGAGAAGGGGAAATGATCTACAATCCTTTGATGTAAGTTTGATATCCATATTTGCTAAAGTTAGGGAAATATCTGCAAAGGAAGGCAGGAGTTATTGTGCTACTGCTTGCTAGATTTGTGTGATTCTGCCTTTGTGTACATGTGTCAGGTCGTCTTCCTGCGCATAGTTGACTCCTTGCTTTAGGGCATAAAGAGGTCCAAATTATCCATATCTGGCAATCTTGGTCTGATCTGAAAGGGCGCATGATCCTCAACCCATTGATGTAAGTTTCATATTCATATTTGCTATTATAGTTAGGGAAATATCAGCAAAAGAATTCAAGAGTTCTTGTCCTACTGCTTGCTAGTTTTCTGTAATTCTGCCTTTGTTTACACGTTTCTGGTCGTCTTCCCTTGCATAGTTGACTCCTTGCTTTGGGGCATAAAAGAGCTCAATATTCTCCATATCTGGCAATCTTGATCTCATCTGAAAGGGCACAAGATCCTCGATCCATTTATGTAAGTTTCATTTCCATATTTACTACAGTTAGGGAAAGATCTGCAAAAGAAGGCTGTAGTTCTTTTGCAACTGCTGGCTATTATAAATCAATTCTTCCTGTGTTACCACGTTACATTTCGTCTTCCCACGCATACTTGACTTCTTGTATTGGGACATAAAAGAGCTCACAACTGTCCATATCTGGCAATTGTGGTCTCATCTGAAAAGGCACAAGATCCTCCATCCATTTATGTAAGTTTCATGTCCATATTTGCTATAGTTAGAGAAAGATCTGCAAAAGAAGGCAAGTGTTCTTGTGTTACTCCTTGCTAGTGTTGCGTAATTCTGCCTTTGTGTACACGTTTCAGCTTGTCTTCCCGCGCATACATGACTCTTTGCTTTGGGGCATGAAAGAGCTCAATATTCTCTATATATGGCAATCTTGGTCTGATCTAAAAAGGCACAAGATCTCCGATCCATTGATGTAAATTTCATATCCATATTTGCTACAGTTAGAGAAAGATCTGCAAAAGAAGGCAGGAGTTCTTGTGCTTTTCCTTGCTAGTTTTCTGTAATTCTGCCTTTGTTTACACGTTTCAGCTCGTCTTCCCACCCATACTTGACTCCTTGCTTTGGGGCATAAAAGAGCTCAATATTCTCCATATCTGGCAATCTTGATCTCATCTGAAAGGGCACAAGATCCTCGATCCATTTATGTAAGTTTCATTTCCATATTTACTACAGTTAGGGAAAGATCTGCAAAAGAAGGCTGTAGTTCTTTTGCAACTGCTGGCTATTATAAATCAATTCTTCCTGTGTTACCACGTTACATTTCGTCTTCCCACGCATACTTGACTTCTTGTATTGGGACATAAAAGAGCTCACAACTGTCCATATCTGGCAATTGTGGTCTCATCTGAAAAGGCACAAGATCCTCCATCCATTTATGTAAGTTTCATGTCCATATTTGCTATAGTTAGAGAAAGATCTGCAAAAGAAGGCAAGTGTTCTTGTGTTACTCCTTGCTAGTGTTGCGTAATTCTGCCTTTGTTTACACGTTTCAGGTCGTCTTCCCCCGTATACTTGACTTCTTGTATTGGGGCATAAAAGAGCTCAATATTGTCCATATCTGCCAATCTTGGTCTCATCTGTAAGGGCACAAGATCGTCAATCCATTGATGTAAGTTTCATATCCATATTTGCTACAGTTAGCTGAAGATCTGCAAAAGAAGGCAGAAGTTCTATTGCAACTGCTTGCTAGTTTAATGCAATTTTTCGTGTTATACCACGTTACATTTCGTCTTCCCGCGCATACTTGACTCCTTGTATTGGGGCATAAAAGAGCTCCAAATTATCCATATCTGGCAATCTTGGTCTCAACTGAAAGGGCACATGATCCTCTTTCCTTTAAGAAAAGTTTAATATCCATATTTGCTATAGTTAAGGACATATCTGTAAAAGAAGGCATATCTGGCAATCTTGGGCTCATCTGAAAGGGCACATGATCCTCGATCCCTTGATGTAAGTTTCATATACATACTTGCTACAGTTAGGAAAAGATCTGCAAGAGAAGGCAGGAGGTCTTGTGCTACTGCTTGCTAGTTTAATGCAATTCTTCCCATGTTACCACGTTACATCTCGTCTTCCTGGGCATAGTTGACTCCTTGTATTGGGGCATAAAAGAGCTCTAAATTGTCCAAGGCTGGTAACTGTGGTCACATCTGAAAGATCTGCAAAAGAAGGCAGGAGTTCCTCTGCTACTGCTTGCTGGTTTAGTTTTCCTCTGTTACCATATTAAATTTCGTCTTCCCGCACATAATTGACTCATTGTATTGGGGCATAAAAGAGCTCAAAATCATCCATATCTGGCAATCTTGGTCTCAATTCAAAGGGCACATGATCCTCTTTCCTTTAAGGAAAGTTTAATATCCATATTTGCTATAGTTAAGGACATATCTGCAAAAGAAGGCATATCTGGCAATCTTGATCTCATCTGAAAGGGCACATTATCCTCGATTTATTGATATAAGTTTCATATCCATATTGGCTACAGTTAGGGGAAGATCTGCAAAAGAAAGCAGGAGTTCCTGTGCTACTGCTTGCTAGTTACAACGTTAAATTTTGTCTTCCCGCGCATAGTTGACTCCTTGTATTCGAGCATAAAAGAGCTCGAAAGTGTCTCTATCTGGCAAGTTTGGTCTCATCTGAAAAGGGGACATGATCCTCTTTCAAACAAGGAAAGCTTCATGTCCATATTTTGCTATATAGTTAAGGAAATATCTGCAAAAGAAGGCAAGAAGTTCTTGTGCTACTGCTTGCATTTTCGTGTATTTCTGTCTCTGTGTACACGTTTTCAGGTCGTCTTCCCACGCATAGTTGACTCCTTGTATTGGCTCACAAAAGAGCTCAAAATTTTCAAAATCTTGTAAACTTGTCTCATCTGAGAAGGGGAAATGATCTACAATCCTTTGATGTAAGTTTGATATCCATATTTGCTAAAGTTAGGGAAATATCTGCAAAGGAAGGCAGAGTTATTGTGCTACTGCTTGCTAGATTTGTGTGATTCTGCCTTTGTGTACATGTGTCAGGTCGTCTTCCTGCGAATAGTTGACTCCTTGCTTTAGGGCATAAAGAGGTCCAAATTATCCATATCTGGCAATCTTGGTCTGATCTGAAAGGGCGCATGATCCTCAACCCATTGATGTAAGTTTCATATTCATATTTGCTATTATAGTTAGGGAAATATCAGCAAAAGAATTCAAGAGTTCTTGTCCTACTGCTTGCTAGTTTTGTGTAGTTCTGCCTTTGTTTATACGTTTCAGGTCGTCTCCCTGCGCATAGGTGACTCCTTGTATTGGGGCATAAAAGAGCTCAAAATTGTCTACATCTGGTATTCTTGGTCTCATCTGAAAGAGCACATGATCCTCCTTCCAGTAAGGAAAGTTCCATATCCATATCTGCTCTATTTAGGGAAATAGATGCAAAAGAAGGCAGGAGTTCTTGTCCTACTGGTTGCTAGTTTTGTGTAGTTTTGCTTTGTTCACACATTTCAGGTCGTCTTCCCGCCCGTAGTTGACTCCTTGTATTGTAGCATAAAACAGCTCAAAATTGTCCATACCTGGTAATCTTGGTCTGATATGAACGGGCACATGATCTTCAATCCTTTGATGTACGTTTCATAGCCATATTTGGTATAGTTTGGGAAATATCTGCAAAAGAAGGCAGGATCTCTTGTCCTACTGCTTGCTAGTTTTGTGTTGTTCTGCCTTTGTTTACACGTTTCAGGTCGTCTTCCAGCGCAGAGTTGACTCCTCGTCGTGGGGCATAAAAGAGCTCAGAATTGTCCATATCTGGTGATCTTGGTCTGATATGAACGGGCACATGATCTTCGATCCTTTGATGTAAGTTTCATAGCCATATTTGGTATAGTTTGGGAAATATATTCCAAAAAAGGCAGGAGTTCTCGTCTTACTGCTTGCTAGTTTCGTGCAATTCGAGATCTGTTTACACGTTACATGCCGTCTTCCTGCGCATAGTTTGCTCATGTATTGGAGCATATAGAAGCTAAAGATTGTTCGAATCTGGCAATTTTTTGTCCAATCCTAAGGGGCACATGATCCTCTATACATTGATTTAAGTTTCATATCTGCACTGGGTTTAATAAGGGATATATCGTTAGAAGAAGGCAGGAGTTCTTGTGCTACTGCTTGCTAGTTTTATGCAATTCTTGATCTGTTTACACGTTACATGTTGTCTTCCCGCTCATAGTTGACTTCTTTGGGGGGGGCATAAAAAGAGCTCAAAATTGTTCAAATTTGGTAATCTTGGTCTCATCTGAAAGGGCACATGATCCTCTATACACCGATTTAAGATTCATATCCACATTTGCTGTAGTCAGGAAAATTTCTGCAAAAGAAGGCAGGAGTTCTTGTCCTACTGCTTGCTAGTTTTGTGCAATTCTTCTTCCTTTTTTAATACGTTACAAGTCATCTTCCCGCACCTAGTTAGCTTCACACAGTGGAGCATAAAAGACTTGGCATATGTCCAAATATGGCAATTTTCGTGTCATCTGAAAGGGCAAGAGATACTCTATCCATTGATGTCAGTTTCATATCCATATTTGCTGTAGTTATTGAAATGTTTTTAAAAGAAGGCAGGAGTTTTTGTCCTACCGCTTGCTAGTTTTATGCAATTCTGCGCAATTCTTACATTTTACGAGTCGTCTTTCCGAGCATAGTTAGCTCCATATAATGGAGTATAAAAGACTTGAAAATTGTCCAAATCTGGTAATCTTGGTCTGAAATGAAAGGGCACATTATCCTCCTTCCATTGATGTTAGGTCATATTCATACTTGCTGTACTTAGGGAAATATCTTAAGAAAATGGAATCAGTTCTTGTCCTACTGCATGGTAGTTTGGTGCAATTCTTCCTCTGAGTTTATACGTTACAAGTTGTCTTCTTGCGCATAGTAGCCTCCATATATTGGAGCCTATAGAATCTGGAAATTGTCCAAATATGGCAATCGTAGTCTCATCTGAAAGGGAAGATAATCCTTTTCCTTTGATGTAAGTTTTATATCCATATTTGTGGTAGTTAGGGAAATATGTGCAAAAGGAGGCAGGAGTTCTTTTCCTACTGCTTGCCACTTTTGTTTAGATCTTCCATTGTTTACACTTAAAAAGTCCAGCGCATAGTTGGCTCCATAATAATGGAACATAAAAGATCTGAACATTGTCCTAATTTTGCAGTCTTGGTCTCATCTGATAGGGCACGTGATCCTCCTTCCTTTGATGTACGTTTCATATCCACATTTGCTGTAGTTAGGAAATTAACGCAAAAGCGGGTTTAAAGGAAACATCAGTGGTTATGCAGTTCAAACTATTTTTTTTATTTATTTATTTATTTATCTATTCATTTACAATATTTAAAATAAGATCTTTACACTCATTTGTATTGGAAGTGAAAAGAAGGTATAGTTTTGGTTCTTAGAAAATAACGTGTGGCGCTCTTATTACGTTGCCGTACAAGATACTCTTTGTCAAGAGAATAACGTACGGCAAAAAAATCAGTCCTTCAAAAATGACCCGACCATGCTTTGAAGAACTTGTCCAAAACAAGTACTTTGTGAATCTAAGTACATGTACTTGTATAAAGTGGAACAAATTTTCAAAAAGATTTTGTTTGACTTGTATGTATTACGTCTTTGTCATTAATGCCGAATGAAATATTATTATTATAGTCCGAGGTGAAATTCTTTTCACTTTGGTGATATTCACGGCTGGCGAGGAACTCTCACCGCATGGAGCTACAAGCCCAGCTCCATACTCACGGTAATTAATTAATATACATGGCGGCGGCGCCGCCCCGGCTCGCTCGCGCTCGCGCTCCAGGCCCGCCGCTGTAGTCGGACTTATTCGGAAACACCGTTCCCGCCACCAAAAGATTATGCATGTAAGATCCGCCCATGGTACAGCTAGTGGTTGTGCAATAAACATCAGTGGGAACGAATGGGGGATGCCGTTTGTCTGTTACGTCCCAATTAGATTTGCTGTCCCGACTTTGTTCAGTGCCAGGGTTGTCCGTGCCCAACTTTGGTCAGAGAAAGTGCGAGAAAAGGGGACATACATGTACTATAAGCAAGCAATAACTTGAACAATTTCCAATCATGCAAGCGGTTTTGAAAACAAAGCAAAAGGAACCACAGTACTGTATATGACGAAGTGTCTGATTAAAGAAATATAAATGCGCAGATGTAGATCCATTAAGTTCCAGTAAAGTTCTCCCTCATCTTTGGAAGAGCTGAGAGAACTTAATTGATAAGGCAGCCTTGAGGTTAACAAACACATTGCGCTCACTCGGTCAAGGCACCATTAATTCAGGCAAGCGTCTTGGATGGTCTTATCTGGAACAACCTTTCTATTCTTAGACTCATAAAAGATTTTCCATCAGCATTTTTAACACAACCTTAAAGATCATGTGGTAAATTTCTCTCCGGGTGTTTCATTTATTTTTTTAATGTACAGCAAATCAAGTCTTCGTCCACAGGTTTCTTTTTTGTCTTTTTAAAACCAGTTTCGCAAGTTCTACAGCATTAGGATGTAATCAAAAGCTGACATATCTACAGTATGTATGTACATGTACATGAGCAGTGTTCGATTACATTTTCAATAGCTGCTTTGAAATTCTTTAACATTTTTATGTAGTGGACTACTCGCATGACGTTTAGCATTTGTTATTTATTTCTGTGTGTACTTTGTATTTTAGTTGTACTTTAATTTATTTTTGGAGCTTGGATGCGAGGGTTCCTTTGGAAAGCCATTAAATAACCTAAGTTGGGCCAACTTTAGTTCGCGTCGAACAAAGTTGGGCCAGTGAACAAAATTGGGACGACGAAGAACTGGTTCCCGCCAACATTCGCGTTTAACTTACCGCACGTGTGCAGAGACGGAAACCAGCCACAGAGATTTCACATGTTCTAGAAAATTCAAAATGGGCGACACAACTGCGTAAGTTTTAACAAAACACGTTCCTTTTTATGTATTTGTCTTTGGTGAGATATGAGATTATAGCCTTATAGATGTTAGGCCTACAGATACAAGTTGATGCAAAATTGAAAAATTGATTTTTCTTCGGGTTTGTGCTTTAGTATTTGAAGCAGCTTTGTCATTGTACAAAGGAACGATATGGTCGTGTTTTTCCGACATCATCTTGCTTTTGAAAACAACATGGAAAAAGTTCCAGTTTCCATATATGTACAACACTTGATGCCCCTGTGTACAAAACTATGATGAGACTTGTCTGAGAAAGCCTAGGCCTAATTGTGTTCTAAGTAAATGCTGAAGAATTTTTGTAGCAAGCCTAAATTTCACTTGTACTTAGGACATGTTAATTGCTAGCCCCGGACTCCCTTGCCTTCGTATCCTAGGCCCCACAGCGGTCCATTCAAAAAGTGGGGACTCTGCGAAAATCCCATCTATGAAATCCCATTTGCGTATATGGATCACTAACCCGGCATGCCCGGGGTCTGGACAACTCAACCGTTTAGCAACTGGACTTCGGACAACTCGACCATTGAGACAACTAGACTGTCTGTTTGTGTAAGGCAGAGACAAGACGTCTGTTGAGACAAGTTGTCCGTTGGGACACTCTTCGCTCAGCCCAGTCGTCTACTTAGGCCACGGTGTGAGATAATATACATGTACATGATGCACATGTATGCATTTATGATGGGATGGAATTTCGTATGTACTGTAGATATAGACAAGCCTAATTTCTGAGGTACATGTACTGGTATTTATAAAAATGGTGGCTGTCGTTAGTCAATCTGCGCAATCAACCGATCTTGCACCCGCGCTTCAAGTATATGGCCCGTATGCATTACAGTCGTTTTCCTAGTTCCGGATCACTTGAAATAAAAACCTACCTCCTTGGTGTTTTCCTTCAGTTCTACATTGTCAGGCAGGTTCTGGTTTAAAGTGAAATGTAAACTTCTTGTTGAACAAAACTTGCTTTCAGAAAATTTTGGCCAGAATTCTGATCCGCACTTTGACGTTTTGGAACGGTAACTGGAAAACAATGAATAGTCTAGGGCATTATATGTCACTCACTGTGAGAGATCCCAAATCCTTTTTTCATAGTCAACAATCATATAAACTCTTGTATCTAATGTCTGTTTAATCATGACTTTCAAAGTTGCATTTTGTTTAAAAACTGAATGCATATTGTTTCCTAGTTTTGGATCATGCATTAAGTGCATGCACGCAATATAATGTGCAAGCTCATCTCGCTATACAGACGTTGCAGAAATGTAGGTGATGTACATGTAATGGGTTCGTCAATGGATGCAGCATCGTTGATGGCTCGCGCTGTGCCGCTCAAAAAGTTGAGTCAAAATTTACAAAACATCCGATTTTTTTTAATTCGTGTACATTGTCCCTGGTACCTATCATCAACGCATCAACAATAGTTTCTCCAGTTGTCAGTGACCTCTATACATGACCAATATAATTAACATACAATTCGTACTTGGAACCAGATACAAAAACCGATACCGCGTCGATAGATTGGTGCAATCCGGTTCATAAGTGACTTCGTTGTACCACTGATCGCAAGCCCCTCATTGGACAATCATGCCGGGTGAGTGAGTAGGGAACGGGAACCAGTCTACCCACAAACCGTTATCACCCCACATGATAGCGGTTGATAGAAACGTCTTGGTGGGCCAACCTTCTTAAGTCAAAAACCTGCTTTATTTTTTAATTTTTTTTCCACATATTTCATGGGCTAGTAAAAATCTCTGGGGGCTAGTAAAAATCACAATTTACTAGCCCGGCGGGCTACTGTCAGAAAACTAAAGGGCAAGCCCTGCACTTGCGTGGTTACTTTCCAGAAACCAATCCCAAACGAGAAAAGTTTCACCACTTTCGTCGATCCTGTACTATCCGAATTAAAGTTTAAAATTTGAAACTGATTTGGTGGCAACTGTGTTACCGGTACATGTATTTCTATCACACAACTTGCAGGTGGACGGTGACCACATTTCACCGGAGTTCGAGGATTTTTGTAGAGCTGCAATCTGACTGAATAATTTCACGATCTTGAACTGGGAAAACGACTGTATTACGTGAAGAGATCTCACTGGTCGAGTTGTCTTTCTGTCGAAGTCAAAGTCCGCAACTCGGATTTCATAGAAGTCATTTTCGCCGAGTCCACACTTTTTGAATGGACGGCTGTGGGGCTTAGGATAACTGGCCCCCAGTCTGGGGCTAGTTAATTGTATTATCAGTCATGTCAGTGGTTAGCATGGTTAGGCCTAGGCCAGGAATAAATTGGAAAAAGTACAGACAAGCGGCAAGATTAGATTTGTAACAGGTCACCACAAAAAAGTCAAGTGTTAGGCAGTTACGTATATGCAGCAAAAATCGTCAATGGGCAACCCTTAAACACCGTAGATTCGCAACATTTTATTGTTCCATTCATAAAGAAATTGCTGTCAACAGCCCATATTACATGTATATCACCCAATAGTCCGAGTGGCATCAGTTCAACTCGGACCCAAACCAACTCGGATCCATGCCAACTCAGACCCATAACCAATTTTGAAGTTGGACCCACGACAACTTGGACCCAACCTGTGTCAACTCTGGCCCACCGAGCCTTAGATTGCTCTGGATAGTAAATGAAATGGGCAAAGCCTGACAGTGACAGCTCGAGCAGGGAGGCTTTCGGCATGGATCCCAAAATATTAGTGCTTCTATAGATTTTCCAGTTCTAAGATGATTTCTGCCCTCTTAACAATTCTTTTAAGCAGTACCTGTACCCTGTACACTCTTAAAGAATTTTGTCTGAGATTAGTAAAGCATTTTCACATTCCAATGGAATTAAAACATTGCTTATTCGGGCATCAGAAAATATCATTTCAATGAAGCCTACTTCTGACAATTGTTGGTACAGTTAATGTCCTAGTTTCTAAAAAGCTGTGGGATCTCTCAATCATTCAAACGCATTCATGGTGCTTGCATGTACTGTGTACATGTACAGGGATTTAACCAAGCACGTGGTACTGACTCACAAAAGGCGGCAAGTTCATTTGGCATCCCTTGACTGTGGCAGGGTTACAGATCACCACTGCTGAGACCGAAGAGAAAAAACGCCTAATTAGTCCTAATCCAATTAACATGCAATTTGAGAAGAAACAACTGCAGGGGTACATCACCGAATTACATGTATAAACAATTTGAAAGAGGAAATTTCTCTTCCCTTCCCTCATGTGAGTACATGTAAATCCAATCATTGGAATCTCCGATTCTCACTTGATCCTAAGCCGGGCGCATTAGACAGTGTAAGGACTGTTTTGGAGGTGAATTCCTGTGCTTTTCATACGGGGTATAACCGTATAAGCATTGTTTAGTAAAGTTTTATCCAGTTATATAGAAACTCTTTCCAAGCAATACACTTAACAATGCTTTTTTTTGGCTAATTCTGCAACTAGTAACATGTCTATTATGATTTACTATTTAGTTCATACAGTCATGACCATGATGACAATAATTGCTTTTAGTATTGCTATCAGCATGATCAGTTGTACATGTATGTTTCCTTTCAACAATAAAAAACAGGCTAAGGCCTTCACATCCTTGATTGCGTAGTTGCCAGGTTTTCTCTTTTGTCAAGTCTGATTGGTTTTTACAGTCAGCAGGTTAGTGGCGTGAATAAGGGACCTGGCGACTATAATGCCATCCATTAGACCCGTAAACAGGGCCTTTTTGATGTGTATACTCCTGTCTCGATACTGGGGGCTAGGATAACTCGACTGAGCATTGTCCATGTTGTTTGCCAACTCGACTCAGGACATCTCGATCATTGACCAGTGGGACAATTCGACCTTCTGTGCCTCAAACATGTCAAATGGACAGACAACTCGACTGTTGGGACACATTGTCCATTGAGACAAGTTGACTCGTAATGAATGCGCTTATGCTGTACAGTTGCATTGCCCACACCTTTACTCAAAAGTTTAAAAAAGGACTGGGGGACCACACCAGCAGACTAGCAACTGATCATCAGGAGACAACTGTGCATAGCGGACAATGCGCCACATTGCCGTTGCGACCACACACCGCACGCTGGTTTAGCGGCCAATGCACTGTTCACCAGTACTGTTCATGCTGCATCACTGGGTCCCTATGCGTGCCATGCCCGGTGATTCTAGTCACAATGTAATACGACACATACAAATTTGCAATCTGTGTTAAATGCCCCAAACCTCATCCTTCATGTCATGCATGTTTTCGCCTTGCATGGTTCAGTTGTCTTAACGGAAGACTTGATAAAGAGTCGAGTTGTCCCACTGGTTGAGTTGTCTCAACGTCAAGTTGTTCCGAGTCGAGTTTATAAATGGTCAAGTTGTCTGACAACCGATACTGGGCCTGGCTTGGGATATGAGCCCCGAGATGGACCAAGAGAAGAAGCAATTTTCTCAGCAACGAAGGCTCCTTTGGTCAGAACTGCACTTCACTGGTTCACAAGCGAAATGAACACTCTTGGTTCCTTTCAACCAATGAGGGGGTGCTTTTGCTCAAGACAGGTGGGAAGTGCAGGTGACGTTTTTCTGACATCTACCAGGTTTTGTGAACTGAAATTTTGCCAGGATGCTCACAACTTGCCCCTTTTGAAATAGAGAAAGTAAAAAAGTGTGCTGATTGCAGTTTGAATGGGGTGCAAACAAGATACAAATCAAAATCAAAAAGTTATGGAGAAATCCCAGGTTAACTGAAAAATGATCACGGGTGCCTGGTTTTTACGTTGCAGTGTGGAGAAGCTGCACCCGCCCACCAAGTGGGCCCAGAGGGCAGACACAATCTTCATCACAGTCTCAGTAGAGGACATTGAGAAGGAGAAGCAGGAGCTGAAGGTTGACGACGACAGATTCTTCTTCCACTGTAAAGGGGGCCACGAGCACCATGTATACGAGCTCGACATTAAGTTTTACAAAGAGGTGGAAAGCAGTGTGAGTACTTAAAGACTTTTCTGGCCTCAGTGCCCTTCAGGGCCCAGTGTCATAGAGATGCTAGCTGTAGCAGAATAGGACCTAGTGTTATACATGTAGAGATTCTAAGCATGGAATACTGGTTAGCAGAATTAGGTGCTGAATAGAAGTCAGTGGGAACCACGTGGGTGAGATTTGTCACAATTTTTCCCTGATTTCAGGATTTTTTGTTCCTCAGAATTTTGCCTGGTTTCAGGATTTTTCAGACAAACCGTTTTATGTCTAGAAAATCCTGAGTTCATCAAGGTATTATGAGATACACCACTATTAAAGGAGTATTTTAAGACCCCATTAGGCAGACAAGAAATGTACATGTACATCACAGACTCTATGCTGCTGTGGGGCCCTCGAACCTCTGGTGATTAGTCTGTGGATATTTCCCTCTCCTGTTTCACTCCTGGAACCAGTCCCACTCGGGGTGTTCTACTCTCTCACCATTCAAATGTAATCACAGAAAAAGGTAAACCATTAATGGTATTTTGCTGTGGGGGTTTTGTCCGATTAGCTTGTGGTCTGACAAATACTACCGTACCACAGGTTGGAAAATTCCTGGTGTCTGACCGATAGAAAAACAAAGTTTTGGAAGTAAAATACATCTGTGGGAAAGGATTTGATACCTGTACAAGTTTGAGTCAGTTGGCACACATGCAAGGATGTCGTAAGACTGCAAAAAACTTCTCACCGGTTTGGATAACACTCTTTTTGTCTTTATCACGGGCAGAGTTTAAGGTTAAATCGAACGGACAGGGAGCTCACCTTTGCACTGAAGAAAAAAGAACCAGGCACCCCTTTTTGGCCAAGGCTGCACGAAACATCAGTCAAGGTGAGTTTGTCTCTGACAACGCCCCCTAGATTTAGGAATATTCATTTTTTTATTTTTTTTTATTTTTTCTTTCTGTGAAATGCCTGACCAAGGCCCTTAGCATTGAAAACACAAAATTGTTGCCAGTTATTTGGACTCCGTCTTGGATTGTTCCGGTAGTGTGCACATTATGCGGCACGTGTACGTTTGCAGTTAATGCGGTGTAAAATCCAGTGGTTTAACGGCAGTACTCGCTGTTTACATGAAGTCACATTTAGAAATGATTTGGATTACCCGGATTGAATGTACATGTGTGTACATATATACATTTAACATCATTAAAACTGAATTTCCCAAGACTATTTTTGTACAGTACATGTACGTGTATGTTCTTGTAGCACCTTTCATTTCTGGTATTCAAAGTGGTGTGAATTGCTTTCCACATGCATGAATCTGTATTGTTACACAGTGTGAAATCCATAGTTTGCATATTCTGCTGCATGTGCAAACAGCAGTTTCAATTTCATTTAGAACTGAGCATGCGCAATAATTGTCAAATTTGTGAATAAGTCTGGTGGACAGGTTAAACTTGAGTATTTTCGAAGCATACTATTTATACAGTATTGTCTGAGATTAAATACGTAACCCCATTGGCACCCTACCTGTAGCTTTTCCTTAATTAAAAAAAGGTATCCAGAGCAAATATTCTGTGTCCGTCATAACAACCTTTCTTCTATGTCTACATGTAATTGAGTGATTCTGAACTGAAAGTCATGGACATACATTTACCGTTACATGTACATGTACACCTACTATAGTCCCTGTTTTGTGTAATCAAAAAATTCTTTGTCTGTACTTGCCTGAACCCTGTATTGCACATGATTAGGTACTAGGGTAATTCCCCTCGAGCCTTGAGACTTGCGCAACAGGAAAACACCAATTGTCACTGACCCTGCCTCACAAAAATGTCAAGCCACCCTTCATGTTCATGCCCTTGAGTAATGGATTGTACATGTACACTGTACCTGTGCATTTATAGGAGTGGCCTTCAGTTTCTCATGTTTGCTTTGACAGACTTGAATTCTACCCATTGCTGCATTTCTTTGCTTATTATTGTACAATTGTTTGGATTCACATGTCGTTGTTTTGTGTTTTTGTGTGGTGTTATTCACTTTTCCAATATTTTATTTATTACCTATTCATTTTTAGTCACTCTTATATTTTCTTAATATCCCCTTCCTTTGCTTTTTGGTTGGACTTTTTGATATCTTATTACATTTTATCTGCTTGTATTGTAAATCAGACATTGTTAGTCTTCAGACTTGATCAGTTTTAAAATAAATCGTACATGTAAGTAGTGAATGAATAGTAAGATTGAAACTGTGCACACATGTAATATTAGTTTGACACTCTGTCATCAGAATGTTCATATTTGCTTTATACTGTATACTGATGGCAGAAACATGTACATGTATGTACTTTATCTGTCATGTGTCTGTAAGGGATTTGCAAATATACATGTACATGTACCTGTCGATTTGTTCGAACTGTTTATTTTTTAGCTTGTTTATTTCTTGGAGATTCAGTGACTGAAAAGAATGCTCTATCAATCTTTTAAGTCAGAGTGCCACAGAGGTGGTCCCCTGCCCCCCAAAAAACCTACACCTTTTTCTTTCCAAATTCACTTCTATGGATATATGTACATGCATGTACAAAGACATTAAAATCTCAACATTTCCCAACTTCAACTTTTCTGTTGAGTGAAGAGTCCCAGGCCTTGAAAATTCAGCAAATTGGAACATAAAGTTGTGTTTCCTCCACTGTTACTTCACTGTACCATAAATGCATTCAGTGTTAACGGTGGGCAGTTGAACCTTTTTCAATACAAACACTGTCAATACAATATCCTGCTTATAACAAGGAAATTTGTGGGTCCCAATCTTTTGTTCTTGATTGTTTTCATTTCTAATAATACAAGGTTCCTGTTACAAGGTATCATAATCTGCCAAGTCCAAAGGACCTCTTATGAATGAAGTTTGACTGTATTTTCTTCACCCTTCAGCAACACTGGCTGAAAGTAGATTTCAGCAGATGGAAAGACGAAGATGATTCCGACATAGAAGAAGATGGAAGTTTTGAAGATGTAAGTTCTTGGGTCTTGTGTATAATAAAAGTACAGTAGAACAGATTTCACTGTTTCTCACTAAAATGTGATCGTTTTTTATTGTGAATACCCAAAATGTGCATTAGCAGATTCTAAAAGGCATCAAGCCACATGTACATTGTACCTCATACAATTGAAAAACAGAAATCAAATGCGTTTTCAAGGAGTGCAGCAGAAAAATGTTATTGCATAGACTCTTTAATCCTTACCCCCTGGAAAATCACCAAGGGTAGATGACTCAGTACTACAAAATACTATGTAAAAGTCTGAGTCTGAAGGACCAAGTGCTACAAATTACTACTTCTGGCTAGGTCACTTCCATTATTACTCAGAGAGAAAACTGTAAATTCGTATATCCATAGTGCCACAGCACTGTATGGCATGTTGTCTCATCTATTGTATTTTATGGCTTCAGAGATCAGTAAGGTCATGTACTCATGCAAGCCACAGGACTGTATGTTACATTTTACTACAAAGTAGTACATGTATATGTATTTTGTAGCTTTCAGGGAGGTCAGGGTTAATGCAACTGCTCCTGTTTGATTTTTTTTTACTCTGCTCAGATGATGAGAAAGATGGGAGGTGGTGTGCCCCAAGATGACCTAGAAGGTCTCAACGATGAAGAAGACAGTGATGATGGAGGTAATATCAGATGAATGTGTCATTTGTTTTTCTCTCTCTGATTATCAAATCTCACTACCGAATTTTGTCGTCTGTTTTTGAAATGAATTCAGAAGTACAAAAGTGCAATTAAATTATCATCAATCCACAAAAAAAAGAGAAGACCCATCCTACCTCCTCTCCCTGTGGTCTTGAAGAAATATGAATTGTGACTCAACATAAAGTAGGTTGCAAGTCTCCAAAGCTGGCTTTGGGTTAGAGACGTTTAAAAGAATCTTGCAAGATGGAAATCCATTTAGAGACTGAAAACATTTTCACTGAAATAGTGTCCACTTTCAGCAGGATGCCACAGCGAGTGATATGTTGAAACAAAGAGCTTAATTTCCCCTAGTAGAACCGTACATGTACATGTAAGTACTGGAAAAAATGGGGCTTCAAGACTCGCTTTGTGTGGTTGAGTCACATTTGGATCCAGTGTGTCCTGAAATTTTTGTATTTTCCGTAAACGTCGTAGCTTCATCTGTTAACCTTACGCTTTTTTCCCCCCCAACTCAGAGTTGCCAGATTTAGAGTAGATTCCAGGACGAAAGTGAAAAACAAAGCAGTCAAGTGTCGAGACCAAGGGGAGCCCTCCAGCCAGTCTAATCAACTCTGACCTGCCATCAGCAGCTGCGACTGATATGATCACCGTATCGACCACACCTCTGTGGCAATGTCTCAGGAGGGCTAAAAGTTCCGTTAACCCTTTGACTCTCCAGATGCTTGGTATCTGGGTCCCTCCCCCTTCCCGCTTTACATGTAGGTGAAGTGTCCATCGCAGTGGGTTTCTCAGCTCAATGCCTGACTGTTTGGGTTTTGGATTAAAGGAGTTCCTAAGGCCTTCTCCAAACTTCGGCTTTGCTTCATTGTATCTTTGGCTCTGCTTCCCCTTTTGTTCAGGAAGCATTCAGGAGTATTATTATATAAAGTGATTAAAGACACTATAGACCTAGGCCCCTTGCCCACTCTCATATTTCTTAAAATAATTGAACTGAAGTTGGGTCCCCATGTAACTGTTCTAGACGTGTTCAGCCGAAGCTGGAACAAAGCCAAGGTTTGGTAAACCTGTTATTTCTGTGTTTTTGTACTTATTCTACCGTTTAGGTTCAACAAAGTTTGAAATGTCACATTTTGACATAAAATAGCTCTGTCCTGTGATGAAAACAGAAAAGTGAGAGGCACCATTCGAATTTATGCTTTGAACATTAATGTACAAGAACTACATTTACCATAGCCTTGACATCAAATGGATTATACAAAGATTATGGGATTTTCACACCTTGCATATACTTTGCTGATTTCTAATCAGTAATCCCCATATCACATTACTTGTTTTTTCCATAACCAGTGCTTGTTTTAAAGGTCCATTTAATAGTATGCAGGCGCTCCATAGTGTGTTAAACTGTAACAGCCTTTAAGTACCACTGGCATCACACAGAATCCTGTAATGAAAGTCCACATTGATATTAAATCAGATTGATTATTCCTGGAAAGGGTTCCTTTTGTTCTGAGTAAGTGAAATGATCCAAATTTACCCACCGTTGAATATTGTTGCCTTGAGCACAGTCATTCGGTAAAAAATCGCACCAACAAAATTTATAGCCGTTGCAAGTTTAGTCAGTCTGCCCGTTGTAAGCTACATGTAGTCCAACAAACTCTTACCAGGCATTTCCCCTGGGTCACATGTACATTATGATTTTTTTTCTAACTTTTATTTTTTTTCGTTCGTAATCATTAGATACATGCATTGTAAAGAAAATAACTGAAAACTGATTCACGTATGTTTTGAGTCGCCGTTGTAAGAACGTTTCCACACAACTACAGGTACTCATGGGACATTTGTGTTTTCATCAATTGCATTTGTTAACATTAGTGAACGAAGTCGGAAATGGTACAGAATAATCTGGAGAACCCATCACTGTAGAAGCTATTTACACTCATTCAAGTATTCTAAAACATGAATCGTGCTCTCATTTGGGCAAGATGCAGCACTCTGTTGGTTGAGGAGGTACCTCGCGCATGTATCTCATGAGCTTAATAGCGCCATACCAGCCTGACGGGGACCCTTAAAAAACTTGAAAAAGTTGGCCTGAAAACTAAAATGAAAAGTCACAGAAATAACACCTTAGGGTGTCTGCAAAATCATTTGAAATTGGAGGGATTGAGGACTGTTAGGGGTAAGATGGCACAATGGTTGTTTTTGATGTGCTGCCTTTGATTTATCATAGAGTAATTGTAATTTCACAGTCTATAATAACGGCTATGCCAGTCTTCCAGTCTATAACGCCAAACAACTGTTCTCTGCGAAATGGCAGTACATGTCGTGGAAATTGTCACACGCTACTGTTGGATAGTCTTGGAAGTCATGGAATTTGGTTGAGGATTTCTGTGGAAACGCTGCCTGAAAGCGGCCAAAATTTCATAATAAAGTACAGTTTTTTGAGCTGGTATGCAGATCTCTTTTGGCTGGGCAATTTGTTTGTGTTAAGCACAACTCAGCAGAGAACCAGCCAAAGGCTGTATACACACTGCATAACTTTTTAGCCAGTAACCGGTATTTGCTCAGCAGATATCTTGTATGCTAAGCAGATTATTGTGCGTGCTCTCACACTGTGGGCATTGCACGTGATAGGAAAAAAATGACAGTGGAACAATAAAAATTAAAATGTTGGGTTTCATCCTAGGGTACTTCTCATTAGCTGTGGTTGCATCCAAATCAGGGCGAGGTCAATGTCTTTGCCAAACTGACATCCATAGGCACATGCTGCAAACAGCCATAGCTCCGGAAAGCCCATTTCAGACACAATTTAAATCCCCCGCCCCATCGCAGACCTTTCAATGATGAAGAAAACATTTGTTCACACTTTTCAAGTTGTGTACTTGAGCTTATGGGATGGGGTTTGAACTTGGAACCTACTGCAAGCTTTTCTTGCCCAAGGTTGGATAGGTTGGACAGCTCTAGCGAAGAAAACCCAAATTTCTGACAGAAGTAATTCGGTGGTTCTGGGCCGCTCAGTTTCTGGTCGAGTCGTAAATAATTATTAGAGCACTATCTCCCACCTGCAGGACACATCAAAGTTTGCACAGAAACCTGTGGAAAACCCAATTTATTTGTGTTTGTATTCTATGTGTCTTCAAAGCCAATGCATATGCCAAAAATCTACAGCACGCCATCAGAGACTTGGCGTTACACTTTGCACTTACTAAAAATCATAAATTCATGTCGATGCCTAGCAGATGAATTTTGCTGAGCCTTTTTGATGAGTCATCACACTAATCTCTGTACAATCTCTAGGCAAATCTGCTCTGCGAATTGAAACGACTGCGCGGCCATCTCGGGATATTCAATGCGATAGCATTTTCCAAGTCACCGGCTTTAGCAACGTGCATGAATGCACTTAATGACCGGACTGAAGTTGGAGGCCATTGTACTGAATATCCTAAGATGGCCGCGCAGTCACTACAATTATTCAGAATGTGTTCCATCTTCATTATGTTCTGCAAAAAATCACATTCAAAATGCCTGTGCTCAGGACAGCATTGGGGTATCTCCACACAGGCAAATAAGAAATTAACGCTCTACAAATTTAAAAGTAAGATTGTGGCTTGAGTTCGGTTTTGTCCCATCTTAAAACTGGATTTGACCTCTTTAAAATGCCAAGATGTACAAAGAAGTTAAAAGTTCTGCACTCAACACATTGCCAAAGCTATGTACAGACATGACAGAATGCATGTGTATGGATGTAGCTTCGGTCTTACAATAGAAAAATCACTGCATTTCTTCATGTTCTTTGGCCAGTGCATAATTCCAAGTAAATGTTGTGTTATAAGTTTCCATCCAAGTGTATACATTGTTCTTGCAAACCAATAACTCTGTATGATTTGCATTCATTAAAACCATCTTCATTTGATACACTTGCCGGCTGCCTTGTTAATCTGTTATCTGGTCCACATGTCATCAGTTATAGTTTTCCAATTTCCAGGTTCTGTTAAAACACGGTGTGTAGTAGGTGTCGCATTTTTACCCCTGGATGCCATCCGTGTACCTCATTTTGATAAAATTTATTTTTGAAGAAAATGTGCCCAACATGTTATAGACTTAATGGAGGGTGGTGCAACCATACCCACGCAAATGAGAAAAAGCACCGAAAGAAATACACTGTTTCTATACTTCCTTGTAGAATACGTGACTGGATTTATGAGCCTTGAGCTGGACCAAGAGAGGGTGCAATTTTCCTAGCAACGGAGGTTCCTTTGGTCGGAACCAATGTAAGTTGGCAAACAAAACACAGATAATGGGCAGTTTTTCATACAGCCGTGTATATTCATTACAAATGTGCATTAGAAAGGGACTTGAAATAAAACTACAAGTATAAGATTTGTACTATGTAGGGTCATGATCGACACAGCACTGACACAGGCTTGTACAAAGAGATGTTACTACGTACGTTGGATAATGGCAGCATTTTTGAAATGAAACCGCTTGCTAAGTTGCCACGACGCACAAAACTATCATATATTAAAAGCCTTGTTGAGCCATCAAGCTTTGGTGGAAAATAAAAGATCCACTTTCTGCTGGCAGGAATTCTGTTTGAAACCAGTTAACGGGCACCATCTTTACCACTATGAAACAAATTGTTTACGAGAAAACTTAAATGAATGCAGTACAAAAACTCTGTAGAGGGGACCAGTAAAAGTTAGTCTGTTCACGGTATTTCCCTGATAGTTTCAAACTTTTGCCATGTCTTGAGCACTGCCCAACCAGTTCACGTGCTTCAGTGAGGGGGCTGTATTGACGGACAGAGAAGAGAGTGATTTCTATCTATTTGGCCCCCAAAACCCAGAAACTTTTATGGACTGTCTCACTTGGGGCAAGTTTGAGCATGAACTATAGTTTGGCCTCTGATTAATTATACACATGCACAGTACCATCACACTCAACCGACCTCAGCCAAACTGTTTTGCAAAAGCGCATAGTTACAACTCTGACAGTGTTCATGGACAATGACATCTTGTACAATTATTTTCATGTGCATAGTTTCTTCTATATTGATAAATTAATCAGCTATTGATAGTGAGCGATGCAACCATACCCTAGGGACCTGGTTTTAAATAATTGAGTAGATGGTCCAAGCCATCCCGATGGGTGACTTTGGTCCAACTATGATTAACATTTACTGTTGGTAGAACTTGCCCTAGAACACTGCAAAAGCCAACTTCATCGATTACTCTCAAAGTGTGGCAACTTACAGTTAGTCACGGCAGAATTGCATCACTGACCTTTATACACCGACTGGATAGCACATGTAGTTTGAGAGCTGAAGTCACTAGGCCCCATGTTGGCAGACCCAACATTTGATGATGCATATGATTTAAGGCCTGTTTGTTTCCATTGAATCCTGGTCTCATGCAGTCAGTTGTTGGTTCACCAACAATGGATCTGCCCAATGGATTGAGCAAACCAAATGTAGTATTGGAAGTACTAATTGGGATCTGAATCTGTGTGAAACAAACAAGGCCCAGAATGTCAGTGGGAGTCTCAAGATCTCTTCTACACTTGCCTGTTCTTATACATCATGGCCATATTTGTTTCATATGGATGATCGCGATCCCAGAGCTGGTTCGCACTATCCAGGCCAGTTCTGCTTTCAGCGAACCAACAACAGATCATTGATAGTGATCCAGCCCTAAGACTGTCACACTACAATATTATCTTGTACGCTAGGGGTATTTGGGTAAAAATAATTCCTTTATCTTTAACCAACAAATTCTCCAAACTGCTTGGAAAACTTGGAAAACCTTGATGTACACTATGCTGCGTCAAATGTAATGGTAGCCACCTTTGGCTTCATTTGAGTTCCAGTGGCTTCATTTGTGCAGGGCGTTCGCTATCCAATGAGTATGCAGATCTCTCTTCTTGTATTCAACGATGGCAGTGGTCCCTTCGCTGGTGGGTGAAAAAGTCTGGCTCCTGAACTCAAGTCAGCTTGCGTAGATGGACAGGGTATCACAACCTGTGGGCTTTTCTCGACCCTGTGTTTCTCTTTTTTCTCCCAGTGACGATTTTCCAATCGTCCTGTTTCCAGCATCTTTCTCACCTTTTCCCATCCATCTTCTGTTGGAAAAAGACCAAGGAATGTAAAATGCTGCAAACTGCTGGCTCATTAAAGCGACCTAAAGTATACAAATCAAAAAGCTTAAAAGGCAGAATCCGAGCAAATCCTACCAGAATCTTTTAATCTCTTTAAAATAAATAGAAATGTCACATTTGCTAGCTTTATCCCAAAAAAGAACTATGGGAAAAAAACCTGGCCTGGCCTGTTAAAATAGCAAGAGCATGCGTGGAGTGTCTGCCATAAAAAAACTAGAGAAGGGTTTTGAAATGCAAAGCCAGCTTACACTGCTGGTCCATTCTTTGAAAGTACTGTTTCAGAATTTACAAATTCGGTTTGGGGCAATGCAACCATTAAAAAAATGAAGCCAGAGGCTGGCTAACTGAGCAACTATGCTGATGTATGACGCAGGGAATGTCCCTTTTGTGAGTACATGTAGGTGAGATTCTGATAAGAACTGGTAGACTCAACACCATCCATTCCACATCACTCCCTACACCGTGTAGGCCCTCAAATTTCATCTGACTGAATGACGGCCTCACCTGAATGGCAAAGTCCTTCTCTTGCAGCCTGAACTTGAGCGTGGCCTGGGTTAGTGCCCGGGTCAGCTCCATGGCCATCTTGGCATCGTCCTCGCTCTGAACCATGGTGTCCGACTGCAACAACCAAATCACAGTGCGGTAGTTGAGAGCATCACAGGAGCAGTCTCCAGACCAGGCAAAATACCACTAAAAACACCATTCACAAGACCAGTCACCAGACCAGTAAAAAGACCAGTCAACAAAATTTTGCTAACAACATTCAAAAGATCATTCACAAGACCAGTCACAAGATCAGTCACCAGACCAGAAAAAAGACCACCCCTTCATCCAAAAGACTGTTCCCAAGACCAGGCAAAAAAACTAGTCTCCTGAAACTCCAGAAAATTTGACCAGTAACTCACCAATGATTCTAGCAGTGTTTCCACTGAGACTCCTTCCATTTTGGCTTGACTTATTCTGTTGCTGTTGTCATTGGTCTGAAAAGAAATAAAAAGAAGAAGTTCCAAAAACTGTCCTGAACGGACTTACACTGGTAAGTCTCTTCGAGCTCAGTGGTCAAGACATCTTCACCAGTAAGCAGCAGGTCTTGGCTTCGAGTCCAACCCAAAAAGCACACAAATATTTAAGTTTCTCTCCAACAATCTATCAGACATGTCAGACAGCCCTCTGCTCTCAGGGGGTATTTAGCTGGCAGACTGGCCCAATATTACACTAAAAGATGATGGAATACAACAAACATTTTTGTTTGACAATTTAACAATGACATTTATCAATGCTTAACTCACTAGAGTGATTTACTAGGACCCTTCCCTCATCCTTGTATATCCAATTACCATACAGTAACCTGTGCACATAAACAGTTGGACTGTCTAATCCCTCATAAAGTGCAGTGAATTTTCTGGTACAGAACTCATCCTAACATGTTCTAACAGATTCCTACAAGATCTGATGTTGGACATTGGCTGGTTGGGGATCGTAGGGTTAGGAAAAGGATTGACCAAGAAATGTCGATGGTGCTCTGCTGCTCTCACATGAAAGTCAGGGAGGGACATATGGCATCCATGCACACATTTACATGTACATGTATGTGCAAATAGTTTGTTGTACAGCACCTCCAATTTTCAACTGAATGGCAACAAACACGACCAATTTTGGACCGAACGGGCACAAGTAAACCAATTTCAATGTGTACTGGCAAAAATAATTTCCTATTGAATAGGTAAAACAACTATTTTCCAACTGAATGGGCACAAGCATAAACAATTTTCAACCAAATGAGCACAAGTTCAATCAATTTTCGGCATAATGGATACAATGTATAATGGATACAAACTCTTAGCATCTTTGTGAGACAGGAGCGAACCAGGGCTTGGGCACAAAGCCAAAACGAAGCTCAAGTCTTTCTACAGTGTTATACCTGGTTACTTTCTTGTGAGGAAGGGCGATCGCCAAACCGACGTCTGTACTCTTGAGCAATGAAGATGTCACTGCAATAAAATCGCAGCTGCTCCTCTGTCAGCGGAGATAAATCAGCTGGCAACCTGCAGATGCAGTCAGAAAACAATACTCTCATGAGTCTTTGTTAACAGTGGAAACCTTCCACCAACATAATTTAACAGTTAATCCTTACGACAAGCTTGTGAAAAAACTGGCGCACTTTCTCAGGAGGGACTCAAACCCACAACTTTTTTGGACAATGCTGCGTATATCGTGTTCATAAATATACCGCTTCATCAGGGGAATGGCACAAATTCCAGAAATTCAGTTCCTTTTTTTTTCTGTGTCCAGGTCACATCTGACATATGATGTTGTGAGTTCAGAACACGTTTCTCTAATTTCCAAGAGTGATGAATTAATAATGCACATTACCTGCCAAACAAATAGTAATAGTTTGAAATAAATTCCACTGATATTTACATGCCAAATAACACAGGTCAGATGTAACAGGGGCACAAAAATGTCACACTTTTGGATCCCTAATTTCTGGAATTACCCATATACAGATATCATCTTCACAGGAAAATTATATCTGTGTATTCAACTCCATTATTCATGCAGTGTGCAAATTTTCTCTACAGAGTGTATGGAAATCCAAATTTCTTCAAACTAGGGTCTGCCCTTTTGATGCCATGGTCTTCTTTTTTTCTACAAGTGGCTGCTAAAACTGGTACAAAAGTAAAAGAATAATTCCCTAAGTGTTAAAACTTCCACGCAGCTATCAGAACTCAAGATAATAACACACGTACTACTAACCTAAAATGAAATTAAAATCCTATATAAAATCAATGAAACAAATCTCCAATATGAATGAATTGGAGCCAAAAATCCAAAACCAACTAAAGGGTAATATTTCTACAAACAGAACAATGGTCACCCAGACAAGTTGTAGGCAGAATGAGAGTAGTCTAAATGATGCAGCATACGTATGTTGCACGAAACTTGTCAAAAATGTCAAAAATGCAGGCAGTATAGGAAATTATATCTTATGATAGAGACACCCATGGAGTGTCGGGCATTTTGAGGCAGCATCCATGTAGGTAGTGCCTTATGCAGGGACGTACAGGTGAAAAGGGTTGGGATCAATCAGAGAAACAGTGAAGAATTATGCAACTCCGACTTACCGGTTTTGGTTTGAAGTTGGAAGGGTTTCCTTGGGAGGTAGGCGTGTCACATCTAGGGCCGTCGGGGGCGGAGATGCTGACCATGGGGTTAACCGCTTCACAGACTGCGGCAAGAGGTGGTGATCACTGGGCGCTGGGGGCACTGGGAGGGGTTTGTCCCAATGACGAGGACCAGGATGGCAGACGGGTAATGAGTGGGTCCTGAGGCTGTCGCCCGGGGGTGAGGCACGGGGGTCGTAGCTGCGTGACGGGCGGTCCGGGATTGTTCTTCTGTTAGACCGCTGGTGGGAGTGGGTTCTTGAGGGGGTAGCCCAACTGCCTCTCTCAGGGGTGCTCTCCGAGGGTTGGCGGGGATCCACATGCCTGTAGGGGGACCTAGGGATGGATGGATACTCTAGTAGATTGGGGCGTTTTCGACCTGGGTGGTCAACATTCCCTCGGTCCTCTGGCTCCATGCCAAGTGGCAGATCAACCACTGGCTTATCAGGATCACCTGCAACCAATATCGTTACAGATACCGCATTAAAAAAAAAAATTGCACTTTTTTTCCACAACTACTAACATAGATTGTAATCTTTCATGACCAAGGCTGTTGGCCCATTTCGTGTCCGTTGTATATTTTGACCGATTTTGTATATGGTGTCCAGGTCTAAAATGGATTTGCAGCATACAAAAGCACACACGTCTGAAAAGTTACATGTAGCAACCATTTTTGACAACAACTGGAGTTGGCTGGTTTCTATACATTTTGCAATTTGCCATGTGCTCCGCCTTCTCTTAAAAATTCTTTAGAGGGTATGAATGTATATACATGTACCAAGCAGAGGTTCTCTGAAATCAGGACTTAAATTTGGTGTTCCTGAAGACACAGGCCCTACAGTGAGCAGGACTCTGACAAGTCATTAGCCTCAAATCACCTGCAATCAAAGAAAGTTGCAAAGTCGCATGTGGAAAATCCCTTGGGTGTAATTGCTGATTCTCATACCAATGACAAATTACCTACAGAAAATGCACTGGCCTGTATGAGAGGTCTTGGTTTGGATGGGGGAAGGGGCAGTGTGTATGGCTCTTGCCTGATCTGTAGGAAAAAAGTTTCCTGTGACTTTTGAGCAACGTTATATAATACAAACAATTGTTGAAGACTACATTACCCAACAAGTGAAAATAAAGTTACATTTCTGAGATTTCCCCACGGCTTCTGTCAATTTGTACAAATATCTGAGAGTCTGCACAACCTGGAAGTGGGATACAAAATTCTGTAACTTGTCAAGGTTTCTTTTAAGCTGCGGGGTGGGCAGAAGGGGGCATGGGACAGCAGACAAGTGATTACTTAGGCTGACGCTCCCAGCTTGCTAGGATGCAGTCTCGAGTGTTGTTTCTGTTCACCTCCGGGCGGAGGGGTAGTGTAAGACAATGGGGACAGGAGGGGTAGTAGGTACTCACTTTCGTAGTTCTCTATGCCATAGTCTTCTGTGCCATCACCGTCAACCTCCTTCTCGTTATACAGTCGGATCTGCATCTCGCCAGGCCCGTCCCGCTTGGCAGCGACCTTGATGATGCCGTTGAGCAGGGCTGACAGGTCGCTGCCCGGCCGACGCTTCAGTTGTCCATTCTTGCTATAGACAGTGGCAATGCTGGCATACTGGTCGGCTAGATCGGGCTTGAGCTTTCTCTGTGGCGTGGAAATAAAACAAGCCGGAATTGCAATGCAGCAGGGTTCCCTGCAATTACTCACTTGCCATCGGTGTTGTTCCATGTCACACCTAGGAACAGCATTTTTTTGGGGTTGTTGTTGTAAATGTTGTAAATCCTGACCGCTCATTGAACAGGATATTGCAACCACACTCCTGAACCAAGTCGAACTTCACAAATACTGACCCTACCACATTTCTTATTGCATCAGCATTTTTCTAAACAACAAAACAATGTCATGAAGTGACATTTGCAACTTTCATCTATGTGATGCGGGTTCGAATCCGGCCGAGGCCAACATGTGGATGATGTTTCAACCCCAACTAGACTGGTTGAGTTTTTTCCAAAAAAAAAAACAGCTGTAACTTTTTTCAGAAAAATTACTGTACATGTTTAGAAGCACTTGTTCTTCTCGAAATATTTTTTAATGTGAGATACAGCATTTTACAATAATAGGAGTGCTGAACATCTAGACAAGAAATCGGAGCTGACAATATAGGCCTTCCTGTGGCTGCGGCCAAGGACGTGCTCGTAGACGCTTGTGGAACGCAGGTCCTTCTTGTCACACAAGCTGCACTCATATAGGTCCTCGCTCTCGTCCTGGTCTGGAACCACAACTCGAGTTACGAAGTCAAGGCCTGGAGTAGCACACACAAGAGGAAAAGGGCAAGTGCTGTTACATGCGAGGCCAGATCCAGAAACAAATTTTTGCAGCGGCAAAACATAAATATTTGTGTACGTGTACACCGGTAGCAGCTCGACAAATGACATACAGTCGTTGACACCCAGCTTAGACCATACAGTTCGAATTAAGTTTGTCAATTTTCAGGCGTGTAAACTGCTGTTGCTGTTTAAAGACCAAAATGGTGTATCCAAGTTTAACAAGGTAACATGTGCACTGGACATCCTACATGTAGATCACAAACATGACAAACCTGAATGGACAATAGACAGATAGACCTCTTTACTGATGACGTCGCACAATGTGGTGCTCAGTGAACCACAGATCCTCCACTGGCTCCATAGGAAAGTGAACATGTCAACAATGACTGACGTCATCAATACACTGGCCTATCTTACAAATGTCTGGCCGATGTAGTTTTTCAGGCTTGTGCGGGAGGGGGGGCGAACCTTGGAAGGCTTAAGACGAGGGCATTACCTATCATTGGTGTCTCCTCCTGATTGTGGCTGTTCGGAATGGGTCCTTCCTTTTCAAATCTTGACCGCAATTTTTTGTCCAGCCTTCTGCGCATAATGGTTCCCTCTATGAAAGAACAAACCCCTATCATCGTTGAGTACATAATTTCAAAGAGTTTCTTTACATGAATTAACCTGAAGAGTCCAAAATTGTCCAATTTGACAAGAGACTAACAAACATCAAACACCAGATTTTGCAAGAGTCTTAAGTTTATACAATTTTTACAATTTAGTCTTGGGTGACGGGCTTCGTAAATTTTCATCCAGGCTAGAAGAAATGTTAACACATAAACAGTAATAAGCACAAGCAAAATACAGTAAATGTAATATACATGTATGACTGTGATTACCTCCTTTCTCTACTTTAGCTTCATTCTGCAAAAAGATTCAAGAAAAAAGAGAGAGTAAATCTCATGAATTTGTCCATCTCGATGAGCATGTCAGGTGAACAAAGTGAAAAGTCTCTGCCATTTATAGGCCTATTTGGGAAGGCATAGAATGGAAATATTTCCTTGACAACAACCCTCACCATGAAAAAATAGCACGTATGGGGGAGGGGCAATACAGGGAATATTTCTTTCAGCTTCATATTCCCAATGTGTAGTACAGGATATCTCAAATCTCAAACAATGAGCCCTGTTCAGTTCTGGAATTGCCCTTTGCAAGGGATAGTTGAAAGCAAGGTTGTACTGGCCTTTTTCAGCTTCTTCAATTGAATGAAGTGTAGCTGCTATGAATTATTCTTAGGCAAATTTTTCTGCAAATTTGTACACTTTTCCAAAGTACACATGAAAACTACATAACCCTGTCAGGTTAAATACACTGAAAAGTGAACTTGTTTGAAGATCAGAAAAGATTCCCCCATGCTTTTTCACACAACTGGGGACGCTGTTCCTGTGATGTGTTCCAGAGAAGACATACGGTACATATACATGTACATGTAGTTCAGGGCTTAGGTTTTACTGTTCAAATAACAGTATGAACCCAGAGTTTACTCACTTAACATTTCTGGGAAACGATTACTCACTTGCATATTGCTATGTTCTTCCACAACAATGAATTACCCAAAAAAAGCATATTTTAGCCAGCATAATCTAAAAAAATGCAAGAGTGTTTTACACATCAACTAATGAAACACTGAGGTTTTTCTTCCTGCTATGACATCACACTTCACAGTACTGCTCATGAATATGAAAATCTAATTAGCATTAGGAAGTGCAATCCGGTTTGTAAGTGACTTCGTCCTAAAGGCGGACGCGCCATGATCTGCAGGCTCCCATTGGACGATCACTGAAGTTGCAACTTCCGGTTCCATGGTTCCATGTAAACAGTGATCAATGCATGAAACGCTGTGTGCAGTGCCTGTGCAGTGGGCATGGTTTAAACTGAAGTGACATCACACTTACGAACCAGATAGCCTTTAAACTAGTGAAACAGACCACCGTACATGAGATTAACTGAGACACACAGCTCCAATTTGGTGGCTTGTTCTCAATCCATTGCAGCTACCTCTAATGACTCTTTGTCCCATTCGTACATGTATCCTCTGAGGAAAAACTGCACAATCTTTGTTTAATGAACTAAACAGGAAAATCAGTTGCTATCTGTGGATGGAAACTATGGTACATGTATGTGGGAAAACATTATCCATAGATAATGGGTAACAAAGGAAAAATGCTGTCATACCAGTTTGTGCTTGGCTCCATTTATGTGCATCCTGAGGTTGACCGGTCCACTACAGACAACATCACACAACTGTGAAAGACAATAGACAAAGAGGAGTAGAGCAAGCATACACGTAGTAATAAAAAAGTATTAGAAGTATAATTCGCAGGAGACATTCATTAACAACTTATCTGGAGACATAAGGCCTACATGTACATGCTTTGTCAGTGCAAAAATCCTGATTCATACTAGGCTTCAAGATCAGGCTAATCATTTGTTGGCATGTACAGTACATGTACATGTAGGATTGTTCCATAAATTTTTCCATCATTAGCACTTCCAGTAACTAATAAACCACACTATACATGTGCATGTACATGTATGTAATTACGGCATGTGGAAAATTATAATTATATGATGATACAGGAATGTATACAGGCTCATAGAATTTTAATGTTAATTAAGTATGCTGAACGTGGAAACTTAGTTTTACAGCATACATGTACATGTACATGTTATTGGTTGGGCAGACAAACTTCTCAGTTTTGCTCCTGCAGTATCTGAGCAAGACTTGGCGATATGTGTGGCTGTGTTTTTTGACTGATGAAAGACTCACCTCACAGTAACATCCGTCCCCGATTTCCTCAGGTAGTTTCCTTGGTTTTGGACATGTTGGAGGGGCACTTTTGGCTTTCTTTTTGGTGGTTCCTCCGACGAGCTCGTATGTCCCGTTCGGTTTCCTCTTCACAGGCTCTTTGGTGACTGGATGAAGGATGATCTCAGGGTCGTTTGTCTTCTCTGTAGCTTCCGCCGGGTCTGGGGGAGCATTCGGGCGGGGCTCAGCCAGCAGCTCGGGCTCCTCCGCCATGCCGGGGTCACTGTCAGCGCAGCTGAACTTGGTGACATCCACTGGTTTAGGCTCGTTGCTGTCGATGTGCAGGACTTTGGTTGAAAATGGGGGGCCGTGGGTAGAGCCACTCATGGGTGGAGTGTTCTCCCTCCATCGAGTTCCACTCCTATGGCGGTCAGGCTGTGGGCGTGGTCTTTGGTTTAAATTTTCGTAAACTGGTGGTGTGGCTGCACTGGAATTCGGCAGCCAATTTGGGCTACGGTTGAAGGCAGGATTTGGTCCCTCATTTTGCTGGTATCCGTGGGTTTCAGTGACTGATGGATACTGAGAGCCAAACAGATAAGCCTGGCCAGCCGGCCCTGCAGGCGGCTCCTGGTGATAGGGCTGCTGGGCCTCATTGCCAAACATGTATTCCTCAATGTTAAAGGTTGTGGTCGGACCAAAGTCGTCAGAAGAAACTCTTTGATGGTACGATGATGGGTCACCTGGCCCATGGCCCTGCCAGAAGGGCTCATGCAGTGGTCTTCGATAACTCATGATAGTGATGATAGGTTTACATGTTCACGTTAATGTATCATACAACTGAGAGAGAAATTTATCACAAAAGATGTATTTTTAATTTTAAAAAGTTTAAATAGTCATTTGGCTCTAACCTTGCCTATCTGAAAAATTGGGGCCATCCACTTTTTGTTACTACATGTACATGTACAGGTACATTTAGGACCATTTTTTTCTCCTTCCCCCTGCTGGAGGCTAACAATTTTTTTCCTTTAAATTCCAGTTAATTTAGGGTTAGTCTGAAATTACAATAGAGAAACATGACAATTTTAGCTTCACTTTTGAATTTTTTTTAAGGAAAACATACCAGTACATGTACGTGTACGTGTAAGCCATCATGGCAACAACCCCCATGGCAACAACACAGGCAACACTATACTGTTTAGTGTGTTACTTGATCATGTTGGTACATGTACATGTAGGTCTGATCGGTCTACATGTACATGTACATGTATCGTGAGTACCGTTAATTTACACATTCAAAGATTTGCGCTTCCAACTTTCTGGTTGTGAAACGTTTCAACAAAATTATGCACTGGCGTTAATTTACTGTCAGTGATTGATCGTCACTTCGACTTTTTCGTTTTTGCAGCTATCGGTACTTGTATGTGCAAATGAAAGCATTTCCAGGGAGAATTCGGGAAAATTGTCAATAGGGCATAAAGCTTTCCTCTACAGACTAAATACAAAAATGAACCGGTTGAAATTGTCTAGAAAAGGGATAAATGATTGCCATTCATTCAGAATCAATGTTGGATGTCCGATTCACGCACTAATGATGACTTTGATTAACTTTTGCGAAATATTGAGAGCATTATCAAAAATACGGAGCCTGAAAACTACTGCGCACCTGGTATTTTGAGATTCCCATTGGCGATGACAGCTAGGCAGATTTGGTGATATTGTATTGTGTGACTTTTTTTCAGAAATACGTGTACAGATAGAGAAGTTTTGTAATAATATCTAGACAGATAAATACATGTTCATGTAACTCATTTTAATTCTAATTACATGTATGATTCAAAGAATAAAAATTCATGCCTCACTGTAACTTCAGATTAAATTGAAAAAAATTATAAAATGAAAAAGAGAAAGTGATGGGACGTCAAGCTATTGTGAATAAGAGGGTTATTTTTCATAATCAATGCAAATACATGTAATCATTCCTCATTCAATAGACATTAACTGGCAAATTTTTCAGAAGTAGGGCCTGCATGTACATAATGTGCATGTACTTTATGTAGGGCATTACCGATACCCTATAAAATGATGTTTGCAACATTCGTGCATGAATTATGGTGATGAAGCCTAGGTTTTACTACAGCCGATCCAACTTGTTTGCAGAAAACATTGTTCCTGTTGCTTCGGTGACATCCAATGTTCTTCATAATATTATTCCATGTCAGTAGAGGCGCAGGTCACAACTCAGGGACTGTCCATGGATGTGGACAATTCCCTTTATTTGGGGACAACACCAGTTCCCCAAAAGAGAGGGTGTCCCACTAAAAGGGGACATTCCTTTCCAAGTGGCCTTGGTCAAAAATATCCATGCACTATTACGGTATCTTTTTTTCTCCCACATTTTCCATTCATTTAAGATACATACATTTTATTACCTTTGCGCCATGCCACTTGATTAAGTACATGTACATGTGCATATGTGAACATGGTGAAGGACTAATATTTGGAAAAAAATGTTCGGGTACAGTCTTCTCCCCACCCTTTATGCTAAATTGCATACTCTCCATTTATGCAGTAATGGGGACATTTTCTGTTTTGGAGGACTGGTTTTGTCCCAAAATAAAGGAACTTCTCCACATCAGCTCAGGTACATGTAAGTCCCCCAGTTGTGATCTGCACCTCTACGTAGCTACATATCATGTACACGTGGGATTTTAGTCAATCTTTCAACTACGGAAAATGAAACCATACAAAATTTAGTATATTTAAGAACATATTCACGTGTGTGAATTATGGTGACTTGTAAGCTGTACACATATGCGTTGCAGTGTAAATGGAGAAAACGTCCAACCAAATTTAACGTTAATCATGTTGTAATGGTTTTTGTAAATGATAGGTCGCCGTTCATGTTTATCATTTTATCCTCGTGATCTTCCTTCGATCTGCAGAAGTCAATGTTCGTTAAGCATTTTCAATGGCTCAAAACACGGGAGGGGCCAAAACTGTGCTGATTTACAAGGAAACTTACTTACCACATCTCAAGAAATCCCTGAGCACTCACATCACACGCTGTGCTACTAATAAAAAAAAATAGTACTATACCGAGCGAAGATCGGTATTGAAGCATAACACTTGAGGGCGCTATTTATGGCCTCTACGGTTGCAGCGCAGGCAAGTTTAATAACTGAAACTGCCTTAGCCAACCGTTGATACCTGAACTTCAAAAAAATTGGAAAAATACTTGCGAGTTTCACAGGCGTTCAAGACGCACATCAAATTGACGTCAATGTTATGGTTTTTCATTTTCTGTTCAAATTGACATTCCCTAACTGATGACTTTTGAAGATATTGTTTTCCACCCTAATAGGCCTTTGCCCGTGAAGCCCCTTTCCATTTTGAAATACGGATGATACACCTCTCGAAATTTCTTGCACTGATTTCTTCCAAATCTCGCTCAGACTCAAGCTGATATTCTCTTTGCTCCCCTAGACCTGTATTTTCTACAAATCTTCAAGTTCTTTTGCCACAAAATGCTCTATTTCGTAGAGAGTTTGAGTTCATACAAGTAGGATTTAGCCTACTTATAGCCTGCGCCCTTGTGAGCAGACAGCGCATCTAGGGCGCAAACCAGTATAGCTGCCACATAGACAAGAATGATTGAACCACCCACTTCAAAAAATCAGTAAAAATACAAGTTTCTCAGGCGTTCAAAACACATATAAATTTAAAGCTAACCTCCTCACCTTTCATTTTCTTTTCAATTTTCACTGAAGCGATGAGTTTTGAAATTTTTTCTTCAGAAAAAATCACCCCACAGTCATGAGGCCATCAAGCCCATCGCCAAGGAAAATTGACAGCCCACCTTCACTCTTTTGCCAAATCATGATTTGGAGAGGCCCGTTTCAGAGATGCAAGCTGGCAATCCTAGGCCTGCTGGTAGATTCCACCCCGGTCCAACCTCTTGACAAACCCCCACCCAGTTCACGGCCACAAAAATGCTGTACTAGCAGGGAAACTGAATGGTGATTTTGTCCGGCCAGGTATTTCTGGGCCTATTTGCTGGCGCAACTCTAGGTGCGTGAGCACGGTGGTCAAGCATCTCACAGCCTGAACTTTCTTAATTTTAGGGGGCATGGTGTGGCCACAGAAACTATATACGGGTGCCAAACTTTAAGTTTCTGGAGGCAGGCCTAATATATAAACATAACATGGTTTCAGATTGGACAGTCGATGTTAGTTCTTCGAGGTGCTGGGTGTTGACAACCTAGTAGTTCCCGAAGCGAAGCCTGTCATCTCCCAATACTGAGGGTAGACTGTCCAACCGAAAAAAAATCCATGTTAAGTTTGTTTTACTACACACCATAGGCCTACATATTTTTTTAATGATATCTGAAAATAAAAAAATCACCATTATAATTTGTTTCCAAGAACTTTTATTTTGTTCCTAAGCTCGAAACATTAACACTTCATCCTTTTCAATTTACATTCACTTTACACGCAAGAATGCATGCAGATGAAACCACGCGTGCACAGTACATCCGTGCGTCAGTTCCTGGATTTGCTGCTACTGCGCATGCGTTTATATCTGTCGCCCGGAGAAGCCGGGCGACAAAACGAACTACCAAACAATTGCACTTAATACAGCACGACATACATGTTATGTTTTTATGTTTATATGCTCATTATAAAAAAATATTATTTAGTGGTGGCAATTAAGTTCCAGGCTGCTTTGAAAGTGCAACGTACAGCAGGCCTAATGACTTCTCGGCACATCTATCAGGTTGTCTTTATTTTGTACACAGATTTTCACTTATTTGGGGTGATGTTTCTTTGTATAATGCCATGTCCATAATCATACGTCTTTCCAAAATATTGATGTACGGTATATATCTCTGAAAAAGAGCTCTACTCTTTTTAGTAATTCAAGTATCACCAATCAGTGATTAGTATTCAGTATCTGATGCAGCATCCCCTTTTCCAAATATCCATGGTTAGGAAATTTTGTGATTTATACGTCATCTGCACTTCTCAATCCCCCAGTCCCAAATTTAAACCACTGCTGAAGCAGATATAAATCACTAACCTGGCCCCAATAATGCACTGAAGATGTGAGTGAACCAATTAACAATTTACACAGTTGCAGTTGTACAAACGAGATAACGTCACCTGGATTTCATTCCAATTGTGGGACTTGAGGGCGAAGTCGTGTTCTCTAAGTTTAATGAGGTACTAAAGTCCAACCCGCAGGTTTTATGTTTTTTCTGAATTAATTCGTCGGAAAGCTGTCGTACTAATATGGTGTTACTGACAAATGTATTTTGCTTATGTTTCATGTCCATAACACGTTTCCTTTGTCGAGACCTTTCCTGCTACTCTGGTAGCTCTGAGAAGTCAGACTTCATTGAGTTAACGGCTTCAACTCTTGATGTTGACTTGTCGCCTGCAGCGGTACAGAAGAGCCAGAAATGCCAACAGGCGGAAGCCAACGAATAGGATGGCTAGGCAACACAGATCCATTAGGAAATGACTCTGGGGGAAAAAAGAGAACATCAAAGCGTAGGCCTTAAACTGTTTTGTTTAACTCCACAGTGTATCTCGACGAGCAGAATTAGAAGCTATTAATGCTATTAATGCGGCGATACAAAGCTCGTGGACAGGTGGTACGCGCGTTAAGTGCGTCTTCGACCAATAAGGTATCGTGAGTTGCCAAATGCACGCACGCGTCAAGCTGAAGCATGTGCGGGGTGCGGTGCTACCACAGTTATGGCTTCTAATCTGATTAGTGTATACCGTGTGTACCACAGTGTATACCACTTCATGCAGTGTTCCTTTAAATGTATACTTTGTTTTTATTTTGTTTCTCGTTGCCTTGAATTTGAAACACATTTTCGTTTCAAAGGGGAAATTAAAGTAAGAAAGTTCACGTGCCAAATACCTCACTAAACGAGAGCGTTTCCAACACCATCTGGCCGTCGTCAACACACGGCGTGGTCCAGTTCACTGGGCACTCTGAAACAGAGATGTTTTGCGACATGATCACGAAATAATGTAAACTGATTTTGCGTTACTGCTCAATCGAATGATTCCTTTCGTAATAAATCTGCAAATTGTCGTCTCGATAAAGCTCTGTAAAATATTCTGATGATTTGTTGGAATTTCATACTCGACCCAAACTACAGTTTTGTTTGCAAATTTGTTTTCAGTAGTCGTACCAATGTCGTCTATCTGTGACCACTCATTGATGAGCAATGCCTCGAAGCCAAAACGAAACCAAGACAGGTAGGAGAACCACCCCAGCCAGACGGGGATGTCTCTAAGGGAACAACAAAAAAAGGAAGGAATTGCAATTGAACTTTCTTAACAATCACACGGTGCTCAGAGTAAATTGTTATCAATTTCTATTTTAGACAGAAACCATGACGGCAGCATTAGGATAGATATTGTCATCCAGCGTCACGTTGTACTTGATTAGCAGCTATCGCTCGGAACCGCTCCCCTGTCTTCAGGCAACTGTGAACTTTCTTATATCTCCCACTGATAGAGTTTGCTTCCCCAACGAGAGGAGGCCACCTTGCGTGCACTACGATCATATCAGGCAAGAATTTATAGCATTATACCTAAACAGACTCGTTTCAAGAGCTGGATCAGTTCACAACTTCTCCCCCCCCTATTTAAAAAAAAACCGCAGGTTTCCTCCGTCCCAGGTGATATTTCTGAAACTTTATTGTGCAATATAAAATTATTAATTATCAAATCAGCCTTGTGCGAGAACGGAATGTCAGATTTTCTCAAACTTGGTGAGAAAATGACTGCAAATCAGTACTCAACAACAATTCTGAAGGCTCAGCGCGATGAAAAAAAAACTACACTGTAAAGACAAAAAGAGAACATTTTGAGAGGGGAGGACGCATCCCCCGGGGTTAAACCAATCAAAGGCAATTTTGGACGGCCTCTTTTTGGACTTGGCCCATGGTCAAGAAACTGCAAGTTACAAAACTTCTCTTAAAGAGATAAAAAACTTTGTAAGATAGGAACAACTGAAATATGTAATTTTTAAAATGTTATTCAGCATAAAATTTGACTTGTACTTACCCAACATTGATGAAAAGGCCGCCCAACAACATGAAGGCGAAAGCGAACGGAGGTGCGATCGCCAGTGCCATGGAGACGGTACGGCTGACAGAAGATAAGAAATACGCTTACGGAAGAAAAGAGAAAAGAATCGTTAGCCAGCAGTTAAATACCTAATTAAATCAATTAAGTGGTGAAAAGTAAAATAATATTAACATGAGATTATACCAAAGGAAATAGCTGTGCCGGTGGACATGCAAATTACCAAGCAGGCTGTGAAGAAATTTACCGCAGCCGGATACAGACCTGAGGAGTAAATAAGTTTCGAAAACTGGTGACAAGTGAGAGCAATATAAACTGCTTTCGCTGATTTGCTCGCTTTCTGTTGCAAGTATGTCTCGGCAAACGTAATGTGCCCACTATGCAGTCGTATGCAGTCGGTGCATCTACATAATATTATGAACCTATGAGGAATCAACTGTTACGTTGAATAGAAATTCTCCTTTTTTTTAATTCACAAAAAAAGCTTAAATATGACTTTATCTGTTTCAATAGAGTTTGAAAGTTAAAGGTCACGCAGCGAGCTTCCGGAACCCTCGAGCGGTCCTCCTATATATGGGGATTTTACGCTGGACCGTCCTATCACGTTCGACAATCATGTTGGGGTTTTACCTTTGTCTTCCTCAAGTAATATTTAGGAAAAGTTAAATTGAGATATGTAAAAAACGAATTTTCGTAACGACCTTTCACTTCTGGCGATATCGTACCTAGGTCTCCATGTTCATGCACGTTTGTTTTCACTGCCCGTGCTTACGTGAAAACGAGATTATGCAACGTTGCAAAGATTTACCTACTTGCAGTCGGTGGGTTCCATATTCTGTTGTTGACATCATGCAGTTGTTGTCAGCAAAGGTTAGATAAAAGATTAGAATCTTTCGTATTTGAAGTAGAATATTGCTTTAGATTTACTACTTATAAATTATAAGCCTGTTTAAAATATTTTGATCTGTTTTTATTTCGGTTTTTACCGACGGACTACCATGAAATTTCAAACCGTAAATATTCAACTGTGCACGAAACTGGCGCATTGCACTGTTCTTTATGTATTTTAGATTTTCGGAAGTGATGGGTCAATTTTTGGCAGGATATTGTTTGGATTTTTTAAGAAGTAGCTGGACGAAAAAATATTACAAATTCTAAAATCTTTGCACTTTTTTTCCTATCCAAGGGTTCCAGAGGCGCGTCATCACGGGTCAACTTTCAGGCTCTATTCTGTTTTCATAGAGTTACTACTAAATAATGGCATGAACTCAACCTCCTGTAAATCTAGAATTTGACCTTTTATATTCCAGTTGAATACAAATTGCAAAAGTTTATGCTCGTCAAAATTTAATCTCTAGTTATCTGAAAGGCAATTCTAATAAACTTTATCCGTCCTTACCAATCATCCAATAGGGGACCGTGACAAGAATCAATGGAAGCAGAATTATGTGGACCGGAATCTACAGAGAACAACAAACGAGCAAACAAAAACAGTCATTAAAAACAAAATCTCGTGGAGTTAACGCAAATTGAAATAAAACGACCAGAGTGACGAATGCTTGAATTGATCAGTCATCTTAAGTTTACAGTCAAATTTCATCGCAATAACTTTTGATCTCCACAATCAGATTTGAAAATTAGCAGGTTAAAAGGCAAATTTGGTTAGAACGAACGCTTTTCCTATTTTATTTTTCCATTTTTTTAATATCTGAATATGCCATTTCTGATGCTTCATCTTTGTACTGAGACATTTTTTAGGGAAGAAACGAAAGGTCCATGTACCTCTGTGACGAACTTGGCAAGGAACCAGGCGTCCACCCTGTACATGCCACTGTAATGCTCTCTCTTCAGCAGGGCAATTTCGTTGGGTATCACCTGAAACGTAAAGATGACCACTAACATTCTGAGACTCGGTCCTGCGGATTTTTTCTGTTAGACTTTCCAAACATCGTCAAAAATAAATAGGACATCCAATGAGCCTAAAGCGCGACAAAGAGAGGACGCAGGTTTCCTAATTGTAACGAAGTCTCCTTTGGTATAGGAAGTGCGCTTCCACTGGTTCGCAAACGGTTATTGCGTTGCGCGGTTGCAGTCGTGTAACTACCAACAAAAATGAATACATGTACTCCCGACTAATATTATGGCTCATTTTCAGCCGATTAGGGTGTGCTTCTGCTCTAGGTAGATTGACGGGTAAACAAAAAACAATGTCGGTACGCATTATCACAAAGGTATTGACATTTGAGACAAATGTGTGTGGAACGTTTGAACCAAATTTGAATCGTGTGACATCTCGGTGTATAACTTTAAGCATTCTAAACCGTCTAAAAACGTCTTCAGCTAAAGGTTAACAACGGATATGCCCTCCCACCTTTTTTGGACATACCTGGACTGTCGTGAAAGTGTTAGCAAATGCCGAGTTGGACACCAGCAGAAACAGGACACCGGTGATATTCTGAACACCGTCCTGGTCAATCTTCTCTTGGAGGAACACAAGGCCTAGTATGAGTCCAAGGGCCTCAAGGAGGGGAACAGAAAACAAGTGAAGGGGACAGACAACAAGTGAGGGCAGTTTGTATTGAAATAAATAAATAAATCAGATTGACAAATCACAGTGACTTGTGTCAAAATGTCAGGCCAGGGCAAAAATTAACTCTCGTCGCGCTCAGACCCGTTTACGTACTGCCTCACGATAAGGTAAAAGGGTATCAATATGCCTTTTGTCGACACAGAGTGGTTAAACACCATAACGTTTGATACACATGTAGCTGTAGCAATTAATTGCGATGTATACTTACGATTGTCTGCACAAAACGGATCTTTGACATCAGAGGCTCCCGCTTGTTGCCCAGGTAAGCTCTCTTAACGCAAGCTGTAAATTGGCGCCACCAAGAAGCCTTGTATCTGCGACCAAAGCATCGAATTGAATACAAGCCCAAAGAGTACCTGTTAAGGTTTAAAAGTGACTATGATATCAAAACACGTGCTCTGACTTGCAAAGATTTTCTACTCAATTGACAAGTATTGTCTTATTTCAACCGATAATCAGATGAAAGCTCCCAATCAATTGAATGCTTCACACTATTGTACTTACGGAGAGTGGGTGGCAATAAGCGCAGATTTATCTTGCTTCTGTATAAAATAGTACACAAATACATCATTCATAATTGTACTTATGAAGGGTATTAATTTGTAAATTTGTTTTGGCAGACGTCTATTGAATTGTAATTTATCCTTCTGGAGGATTTGCTGCCAACACGAAATAAAATATTTTACCTCGTTTAAATGACTTAGTACGAGATAATTATCTACATGTACGTCATTTAAACGAGATACTAGGTCGTTTAAATGAGACGGCTGTATTGTTTAAACGGGCTTCTAAGTCGTTTAAACAAGATACTATAAGTCGTATAAATGCGGTAACTATGTCGTTTAAACGAGTTTTTTTAAAATCGCGTTGGTAGCAATATGCTTCCGAAGTATACCGTCTTGACATTATGCTACAAGTTTAAATGAGTTCCTAACCACTTTCCGGTGTACATCCGGAAATGATGTTAGACCCATTATGAAAGGATTCCTACACATGTAACATAATGGCGTCACGCTCTTTTTACATGCGCGTTTTCCTCTGGCAGTGAGGTGCAATACAATCCATCGAGTTTCCATATACAGGAAAGTGTAAGTGTAAAAAAAGTGACGTCATGTTTTACATCTATTGGTAATTTAACCGGGATTCTGAGGCCTCGTGAAGTAAAAAAAAAAAGCTTAACGACTCTTCTATAGAAAAGACACTATAGTGGTATATATGTTAATATCGACAGCCGTCATACCGGGTTCTGAGTGCAGTACTGCAAGATTTTCTCTTTAAGGACGTCATTATACGGCGACTTCAAGAAAGCTGCTGTTACTTCCTGTAGGAATAAATTGTAGTTTTCTAAAAAGTAACAATTTCATTGGTATTCTTAATGCAATAGGTTAAATTGGAAATTGCAAGAAAGCCACGGTTCTTTTAATTTTGCAAGACATCTAAGCATTGATATGTTTTGTAAAACGTTGTACCTGGACTCTCCGCCGACACTCCTCCTCATCTGAAGGTTTAATCGCAAGGGTCTTGATGAAGAAGTCGGCAGGACTGTAATTTGGTGGACACGAATAGCCCAGGCTGAAAGTGCAAGGTACGATATTACAATCAAAGCGAGAGTGGGTTCCAAACACACTCACAGGCTGTAAACTAATAAATGAATCCAGGCATTTGTGGGTTCTTAAATACAACATTCTTCTCGGATCACAATATGGTAACTCAGGATTGATTTAAAGCTGCTCTTTTAGTGTTGTACATTACAAAATTAATATAAAGGATACTGTAACAATTTAAGTTAAAAAAAACACACATTACTAATCGTACCTACCATTCAAAAAAGGAAACGGCGTCCTTAGGGCTTCCTTGAAATGCAACGGCACCTTCAGCTAGTAGAATCAATCTAATATTCAAAACATGAACACAATCTTTAATGACTACCTGAGCAACACATGAATCGTACATAGTGTATGGCTTTAGAAATGATGCCTGCATGTGGACATAAAAAGCACAATGGACCACTTGCTAAAACCAACATTTATTGAATAACTTTTTGAAAATATGGTCATTTATCATTACCCTGTCTGCTAGTGCTACAATTTTCTTCTGATTCAAAGCCGGTTCATTTCAAGAAACATGGAAGGCCATGCAACAATGGTTGTAAAATGGCTCAAAACGACAAGAAGACAGGTACAGTACATGTACATGTATGGACACAAATAACCTGCCACATGAAAGCCTGTACAGACTTTCACACGGCTAGACAAGGCGGAAACAGTATGCCTAACAGCTTCTGTGATGGGGCACAAAAACTACATGAACATCTGTACACTCAGCAAGTCCTTTCAACATGCCAGTACTTATCCTATCACAAAAATGGTTTTTGTGAAGAATATTGGTACTGTAGTTTAAAACGTGTGAAGAAGAGCTATAGTATGCATATTTATAGGATCAGTGTCCTTCTTTATAGATTGCCCGGAAAACAATGAACAGCAATCAGATGTGGCACAATATTAATCTTAACTTTTTTCTTTTGTTTTTTAGTCTGCAGCGTGCAGGAAGGTGTCAAATATAAAGACAAAAAAGAATATCACTTGTTACACAATGACTGCTTTAGTTGCCTTACATTATAGTACATGCAGAAACTCGACTGCTCTCTGCTGAAACGAAGAAAGTGTACTTCCACCATATATACGGCTAACCTGTCGAACAGGCGGTACGTCGCCGACGCGGGCTGGTGTATGGTGCACATCACCGTGCAACCCTCCCTGGCCAAACGCGTCAATGTTGACACTACGCTGTGAGCCATGTAGGAGTCTAGTCCGGTAGTGGGCTCGTCACAGAACAACAGGGACGGGTTGGTTAACACCTGAGAGGTAAAGAAAAACCTGATTACTTCGATCCAATAAAGATTCCTCCGCGAAAGTGTAAAGTAAGGGAACAAAATGCATTGATAATTCAGAATAGCAAGACTACAGTCTCTGTAGGAATATGCTAGAAGCTAAAGATTTAAATTGGGACGCTATAGAAAAGTAAGTTCCAAGGAATGAAAGTACTTAATTGAAGATGAGAATATCCTTACGGAACACAAGAAAAAAAATAGTAACTTGACTGCATGTTCTTTTGTTGTAAACATTTACAATAAATTCTGTACAAAACGAAGCAATGAGTGGACGGCAGGCTCTACATTAGTTTATAATCATTTACACCGTAAGGTGAATCTTCTGACTTGAATTTTTCATAAGAATGAGGCTCAAAATCCTCACACTACGTACCTCAGAGGCAAAGGCAAGTCGTTTTCTTTCGCCTCCTGAAATTCCGCTTATACTGCGTTGTGCGTTGCCGATGACAGTGTCAGAACACCCGCCCAGACCGACCTAATGAAATGGATAAATCACAGCTTTTTGCCGGCAATGAAAAGTCAAAAACTCTTCCTGATCGCCCTAATTTTACGTTATAATTAATTGTAATCCCGGCAACTCATGTGAGGAATCAGTAAAGTGCATGAGCATTTTCTACAACTGAAAACATGACTCAGCATTCATAAAACGTCTGCGACCGTAACTGCAGATTTCTGTCGTCATTCCTTGTGTTGATAACTTGACCCCGTAAGTAGGCTCACCAAGCGAATAACTTCGGTCACACGTTGCCGGCGCTCTTCTGTTGAGAGCGACTTATCCATTCTAACCGAAGCCTGTAAAACACCAAAATAAAAACTACACTTTGTATACATACGTGTACTGAAACCTGTTAAAACCATTCAAGAAGTGCATGCACTTACCGAATACAATGTACAAGTTAATTCTTCAAATTACTCGAAATGGATTCTACTAGCTACTTATATAGCACTGTTACAAAATCCTGTTAATTTATGATATACCTGGCAACCATGAGTGCAAACATTTTTTTCAATATAAAATGTACGGGCAGGTGAGAGCAAGTCAACGGTTTCCTCGTAAATACGCGCGTTTTACAATAGTGGGCCCTCAGGAATTTGCAACGCGTTGGCCAATCACAATGCGCGAAATCTGTCTACCAAGGGCGTTTATGAAACGAGTGGCTCAGGCTTAGTTTTTGCTGGCTCCAGCCATTTGAGGAGACTCCATCCATGCCGACTGCCGCCAGTGTGCGTTTGGAAATAGCCGACAAATTTCCCGCGTTGTGATAGGCTAACGCGTTGCAAAATCTTGGAGGCGCACTAGGGTGAATCGGCCCTATTACTTTATTTGAACTTGCCCATAATACGTCCCTTTCACAAAAATGCGCCACCAAGAGTTTGCAACGCGTTGGCCAATCACAATGCACGAAATTTGTCGACCCAATGCTCGTTTGGATAGGGTTGACAAATTTCGCGCGTTATGATTGGCCAACGCGTTGCAAACTCTTGGTGACGCATTATTGTGAATCGCCCGTATTAAAATTCATTCGTAATTACGAAGGCCGCCAAGCTATTTTTGTAAATTTAGATTTCAATGACTGAGGCTCTTACCGTAAAACACACTAAAAAAAGTTTATTTGTTTAGAGGACTGACAACCACCCCACGGTGATCATTATATGTCCTACAATACCTGAAAAGTTAAGTGTTCCTTGACCGTCAGCCATTCCTGGAAGAGGTCATGCTGCTGGACGTAGGCCGAGATTCTAGCCAGAGAATTGTCCGCCTCGACGCCGTTGACTAGAATCTGGCCGGTCAGGGTCGAGAAGCCCGCATTACGACAGTTCAAGGCATTCAGGAGGGACGATTTGCCGCACCCACTGAATAGCGCGTGGAAAGGAATCTTTTTTACAAACTGTAAGAAAGTGTTCTGTCCCATTTGTCTGAACTCTAAACGCTAAATTCACCTTTGACCTCTACATGTTGAGTTTTGGAATAAAAAAACCCAAATCACAAGAAAGACAGTTTTTGCTAATAGAATTAAATATTCTACGGGAACCCGAACAGTATGAATATGAACCATCTTCAAGAAGTTACAAATCTAACTTAAAGTTGAGAATTCTGTTTATTAGCTGAAATCTATAGAAATTATTTCACTAGATGAGCAAAATCTTTACAATAAATGTGGTAAAAATCTTCACAATCTCCCTTAAGGCAGGCCTGCATTTCTTCCACGAACGTTCAAAGTTAGGTCAAATCAACAATCAGCTTTTTTTCCCTATCAAAAATAGATATTTCTCTGCTGATCCTGGACCTACCTGGCACCCATGATCGCCGTTAACGTTCCCGGCTCAGCAACACCAGATACTGCAGGAAAATTACCAAAATTAATTGCAAATACGAAAAAATGAAACAGAGAAAATTGACATTTCCCGTATCGAGAAGGGTCAACATGAGTAGTTATGCATAGTCTGATAGTTGATTGTCTGATTTCCGCAACACTTACGGTCCCTCAGGATGACCCTCGCCCGCTCCTCCGGCTTCCCGCTACCCATGAGCCACTTGCATTGCTTCGGTGCTGGTTCAGCAGTCACAGTGATGCTGGACCAAACTAGTGTAACCGGTGCTGTCACGCCGGGCAGGGGACCCCGGGTTTCCGATGCAACGCGGATCTCGCCCGGCAGATCTGTCTCTGTGATCTCTGAGTATCCCCTTGACGAAGAGGCAGCTGCACTCGAAGCCAAACCCAACCCGGTATTCTCGAAGTCTGCCCCTCTGCGTGAAAAAAGAAATAATTGAATTATATCAAACTGTTGATTGTTTAGTGAAAGAAGCCACCGGTTCACGGTTGACCGATGAAGGTCCACCTTTCATGGTGATGGTCCAGCGCAAAATTTGGATGACACTCCTCCCTGAGTTGGACCAAGAGATCTCCTCCTTTGATTTGCCCTTCGCTGTTTGACAAAAGACAATGAAATGCACGCGTTGTTTCTAACAAAATGAACACTCTTCACCAACATTGCACTTTCAACCGATGAAGGGGTGCTTCTGTATACTGACCCAAGTGGGCATTAATTCAGCCATTGATACCCATAATGGCTACTGAACTGATCCAGTAGCCATTGGCATGGGTCCTTGTGTGACTTCGTTTGGGTGATATCGTCCTGGGGACTTAGTTGAGCTTGGTTTGCCAGCGTGTTTTTCGTGCTCAGACAAGCGGAAAAGCTCTAGCGTTTCGGCCAGTAAAACACTCCTACAAGAATGCAGTACCCCTCCCCGAAAACTGTTTTGGGAAAAGTTCAGCAAAATTCTCCCCCAAAATGACTACGATTGCTACCTCATGGTGCAGTGACTGTGGTGAAAATTCATTTCAAGGCAATGTAAAGATCGATAATAATGACACAACTGAATGCAAGGTGCTTTTATGAGATTAATTTGTATGTGGTTATTTGCATATAAGCAGCTTGATCCAAGGCCACACACTGAGCAGAGGATGCCCCCAATTCAAATACCATTTCGATTACTTTCGGTGACCAGTCAACTATTTTCTGTGGAGAGACGGTAGCGATAAATTTATAAGTGGAGTGATCATGGAGACCGGGACAGGACTTTCACTCTGCCCGCTCCGCAATCGCCCGGACCTGGTCGATTCCTGTGCCAAGCTCCTGAACAGCATCTGGCCATGCTGCCGGACGGATCGAATGCGGCGACTCGTGGCCGAAGAATCAGGCGACTTGCCTCGTATCTTGGTCCTCGTCGAACGTCTGGAGAGTGCTCCGGACTTAGTCATCGCGCACTCTCGGCTGATTCCCGTGACCTACCCCGACTCGCCTGCCAGCATCCTTCTGGAAGCGCTGTGCGCCCTCCAGTCGAAGCGAGGCTTGGGACTCAGTGAGCAATACACGGCCGAAACGTCGGGCTTCGAGCAAATCTTCCTGATGTGTTACGAATCGTCCCGGGGTTTCTTCGAGCGGTTGTCGTACCAGGAATACCCGGTTCTGACGCTGAAGACGGTCGGCGCGAACGTCATGGCGCACTGTGACTTTGCCGCGAGCTGGTTCGGAAACAGCCTGCCGCCCGGCTGGGAGTCTGTGTATGATGCTGGCCCCAGTACCAATTAAAAAAAACGAGTAAAAAGGGTCAGAATAAGGTCACAGTATATTTTTATGTAGTAAAGGGGGGGCACCAAGTCAACAATGTGACACCCCCCCACAACATGAAACAACCCAGACAGCTGTCTAGACAGCTCAGAGACCATCAGGGAGACCAACAATTGGTATATGGCAGGCTCTGGTTGGCCAGGGTAGCCTTTGTGTAAATAACCCCATAGGGCCACGTGGCAGAGAGATTAGTACGTATTCCCATGGGACCTAGCAAGAGGCTGGCTCTGGTGAAACTGATAACAGCCGAGGGGAGGTCCCTACCTCCAAGGCGACTAAATTAGGTTATTCAGCAGCGGGAGAGGGATGTAAGGTCTTCGCATTTGGCCGTAAAAATAATAATAATTAAAAAAAAATTACAAATGGCCTTCATTTGTTGACTGCCCAAGGACCTTTCACATTTGGCGATATCGTACCCTTGGTCTCCTTGTTTTTGCCGCGCTTTCTTGAAAACGAGATTGTACAACCTTGCAAAGATTTACCTACAAGCAGTCGATGGGTTCCAGATTCCGTTGATTTGACATCACGCAGTTTTTGTCAGCAAAGATTGGATAGAATATTAGAATCTCTTGTAAAAGTATAATATTGCTTTAATTTTACCGCCTTATAAATTATCAAAATGTGTAAGAAAAATTGATCTGTTGTTATTTTGCTTTTTACCCTCAGAATACCATAAAATTTCAAACCGTAAATTATTCATCCGCGCACGAGACTGCCGTGGTGCACTGTTCTTCACGTATATTAGATTTTCGGAAGTGAAGGGTCAGTGTTTGGCAGGATATTTCTCTTATAGGTCAGGTAATTTTTCAGTTTCTATTAATTGATATACATGTACTAGCAAATATTTTCCAAAGCCCTTTTTCCAAGTTGGATTTTTTAAGGAAAAACTAACGAAAAATTATTACACATTCTAAAATCCTTGAACGTTATTTTTCCTTTCCCAGGGTTCCGGAAGCGCGCCGTCAGAGGTCAACTTTCATGCTCTTTAATTGTATTTCAATATATTGTGACATTATACATCTTTATCTACCTTATGTAACGAATGTATTAATGAAAACGATATTAATTTTTCAAATTCAATACATATAGATATGAAATATCACCATTTCACGTTTACATTCCTAGTCATATTACGTATTTGTGGAAAGAATCAATATATGGACGCCTCTAGTATTTCCTAGTAGTGACCAATTACCCGTCTGAAAGCAATAAAAGGTTAAATTGCGCAGTAAAAAAACCGAGGTCTTCACTTGGAACACAGTCAGGATTTTTCCAGACCATGCCTCATAGGGTTTATGCGCAGGATGTCAAGTGGCGTTGTGTCTGTGTACCGTAACTCTTACCTATTTTGTAACCCCTTCCCTGATATCACGAATGACTCCAGGTTTTTACTTCGTGAGAATAAAGGGTGAAAAATGGGCTTTCGAGAAATAGCACATTATTCTTACTCCATCCCAAAAACATGCTTAGAAATCCACAATTTAATACACTGTACAGAGCTTCCTGGCGAAAACTAATCAACCAATGGAAATATGTGACACTTTATGGAGATCCAAAATTGTAAAATAAACTAAAGATTCGATTTTCAAAACAAATCGATTGTGTTCTTCAGGTCGCTATTGCGCAGTTTCAACTTTTCGGTGACAATAATTATTGCCATTTTAACCACGGAAGGTCAATAATTGAAGTGCCGAAGCTGGACACAAATACGTTGTAACGCTGAGAAAACACTCTTCTGTGGAATTTCCAACGGCTAAACGTAGACCAGTTCCAAGAACCCGTCAACAGTCTATTACAGATACCAGATCGACGGGTGTAATCGAAACCTTCCATACATACCAACAATGAATTCCAGGTACCATAACGCTGTCTGTGAGCATCGGTCTCTGCCTTGGAATCCTATTTTAAAATCGCAGCATGATTGCTAGCCTAAGAAAATCCTTCGGTGCCATCCAGTAAATATTTTCAATAAATTAGATAAGTTTTCTTCGAAAACCATTTCACGAGATATATTTCTGAGACCTTTTTACGAGATTTATTTTTCCCAATAATTCTCCAGTTTTTTCTTAGATACATTATTTCTATTTTTGGAAAACAAATCATTTTTACGAGATATATTTTGGATTCCGTTTGTTATTTAGACACATTTTTTCAACAACTTAGTTTGAAGAGATTTTTTCAAGTCAACGAACCTCACAAAAATATAAATCCAGCAAAAGTAGCCTCAAAAGTATGTCTCATGAAACGGGCTTGGAAAATAAGATTCGCTTTTTGATAATAATGTATTTGATTGCACTACAGGGCTTTTGTACTTGCCGTGTAAAAAGTTTAATACCCGTTTTGAGGAAAATACGCTAGCTGTTAAAATTGCAATCTTACCCATTGTTGGATGTGAAGCGCGGAACATTGTTGTCTTTCTTGACGAGCGGTCTCGTTTCATTAGAAGCCATTTCGTTAGAAGCTATTAATTTTGAAGTAATTTGTTGTACATCTCTTGGTAATACACGGGGTAAAGGCCTTGATCCAGGCTCAAGTGGAATTCCCAACTTGTCACAAGTCTCTTCAAAATTAAAAATCGAAAATGAAACGTTGGCTTACAACCTTCATCCACAGTGCCTAATTTGTCCCGTTGGTTTAACGCTGGTGTTTCTTCGTGTCCGTAATGCCATAATAAAAGGCTTGTATGCCATGAGTAAATGAACAGAATTGTGCGGGTCCATCATGTTCAGTTCAATGAAAACCACCCCTATCTGATAATGTCGATTAATCTTGATAATGGCATCAAGTTCCTGGTTGTGACTGGGACATGACATTTTAAAGACTGTGCACGCAATTGTTGAAGGAGATGTTTGGTCCAGCCCCATTGAAAGTTTGAGAGTCCGCTGCTACTCTCTAAGTGTCTCATGTAAAATGTTATCAAAAGAAGAAGAAAAGAATTGCCTTCTGTTCAAGATGCGATGTTCCCGCGTAGTTTTCACAGCATGGTGTTTTCTTTTGGTGGAGGGGGTGATTTTTCGACTCACCGATTAATTGTAAATTTCATAAAGTTTAAGGTGAAACTTTGATAATTATTAAATTGGAGTGAAATACGTGTATGAAATAATTATTTGATACTGTGACGCCGCGTCCTCCTCCTCGAGGCGCAGCGCGTAGGGCGGTACTCTGGAGAGTCCCTTAGCGGCTAGGGGACTCTCCACAGTATACCGTCCCCCAAGAAAGTTGGTCTTCGTCAAGATGATGGCTAATCTGATGGGTCGAAATTTAATGACGTAACCCGGACAGACCTGACTTGACATAAACTTCGCCTGGAAACCTGACTTATATACAACAATTAACAAGCGGCTGGTTTATTCATCAACGCACTCAACCAATACACCAGTAGAGGGTGTTATTGACGGGGAGACTGTGTGATTATACGTGACCGGACTTCGCCCAGAGCAGCGAACACCACAATTAGTTGTGGGCATCCAGTGCCGAATCAGGGACCTTGGCAAGTCTACGGGGCTTATTGTCAGGGCTGGGCTACACGCAGCTCACGTCACGAGATAGCAATCCACCCTTGCATCGACCGCAAGCTCCTACCAGGAACTACACCACACCACCAATTAGCCCCTCAACCTACCGAGCCCCTCAACAATACACGCACCACTCGGACTTCGGCACAGCCACACTAGGCTAGGTGACTTCGACCCTTGCACAGGATTCTCTACCCTTACCTGTACCTCAGGATCAGCCCTTGATCAGGACGACTAGGCCTAACCTGCGCGCACCTTTTATAGCTTCTGCGCTGCTCTGACCACGCCCGCGCACGCGCTCACGTGACCTGGCAGTGACTTCTGCTGCCATATTGCACAACGCACAAGGCGGAGCCTATGCGCTGCGTTTGCTTAACACACAGCTATGTGCGCCTAACTCCGCCTCTGTTACTGGGCAGAGCGCCATCTATAACTTTGCACCGTGCCTAGTGACTTGCGCCCTCTGTCACGTCACAATACTTCAAGTTTCATCATCTTCCAACGAAATTTCTGGCTTGCCTGAAAAGCGACCCCCCCTCCTGAATTTACCCTAAAATGACTAGCCTCTTATGGGTCCCACTGTCACCATTTGATGATGGACGTTGTCACTGATAAATTCATAATTATGCACGCAAGCGAACAAATGGCCTTGATGACAAAAAGTATGAGCAGGCCATTGAGAAGGTACAGGGTTGCGACTTTGATGATCATTTTCTCTCAGGTTTTCTGGCTTTGTTCATTTTTTTCTTCAGAAAATCCCTTCAAATCATTTCAGATATAGTTTGTAATCTAAGCAGAATTTTAGTGCTCTGTAAAAAGACTATATAATCGTGATTCTTCCAGCGTTGCTAGGCCTCGTATTTTGTTCCCAAACGTGATCCAGCAATTTCGAAAGAGGGCGCCCTCTGCGTTTATGAATTATTCATATTTTTTACCATTACCTTTGGTTACATAATAAGATATAAAAGTGAATATATTGGTTTAAGTTTGGTTTTCTTCAGGTTAATGCATTTTGTATGGGTGGTCCTAAACTTTTGCAAATGACTGTACAGTAATAGCAATTATGTAATCTTGAATTTCCCGTGAAGAAAACGGAGGCCATCATCTTCCCTGGAGTCAACAGACGGCGCGCTATTTCGGTCGGATTTTGCACTGTTTTCTATGGCCGCGTATGTGGTGTACCGGGTCCGACAGTTCCGACGTACCATCACTTACGGGCATAGTCCTCTCAGTAGATAGTTTCCTTGGAAAAACAAATTACTTGAACACGTACCCCTACCAAAATCAGTGTGGAGCAGCAAACCTTTATAAAAATATGTCTCCATAGTTCTGTTAGAGTTATATGAATGCTTAAGACAGCCTTTAATTTTGAATATTTCATCAGGAAATTTATCTTCATGCAATAAGGTCCGTTTTCCAGTACTCAACTTCATCTCCGTCTCAGGCTTTGTGTAGGAAACCAATGCCCGATTGTGGGCCTGATGAAGCGTTTAAATTAAATTGAAATAGTTTAATGTTCGGCTCTTTTGCATCTTACTTGGTGTTTTGTGGCACTATCCGACTTACTATTGCACTTACAACCTCAAAGTCAGGAATTAAAATAAAAACACTTGAAGCCTGGGACGGAGCCCAAGTCGAGTATTGGAAAACGGTCCAGGGTGAGAAAGTTCTGGTTTTCTGATTGACGTTCTTAGCACTGTTTTGACTGTTGCCAAGTGGGCCATTGTGACTCTAAGTTTTCACGGGTAGGACTACTTTTTACCAAATTTTCACCGGCTTTACTGAAAAAAATCTGGAAATGACAGACTTATGCCAAGCATTTACATGATTCTAAACACAACTGGAAAGTTGTTTTCTAAAATTCTGGTGTTCCTGACCAATTCTGGTGGGGGTATTAATTAAAGTAAAATTTTTCCTTTCCTTATTGTTGAATCTGTGCCATCAAAAAGATGACGGTATGCAGCTGCGGCCTGAGGCATAATTAACACCATTGTCACGTCTGCGGGTAGGCCTACGTGTATGTCTGGCGTTCAGAAACCACATCTCTATCTATCGGCTTTACAGACAATAAGCCCAACGCTAGTATCAGGAAGAAGGCCTTTGCCCTATGCAAACAGACTTTTTTGCACAGATTTTGTACAGTCATCGTATGATTACAGTCCCGATTCCACAGTCCACGCACAGTGAGTGCAAACTTGTTGAACGGTTCTTTACCAGTCACTTTGGTAGTGGCACCTACACATGTGATCACAAACAAATGTCGGGAATTCAAACAAAAACATGAGAAGTAATATGTAAATTCATAATACTTAGCTGGGATAATGTATTGGTGTTGCGATGCAAAGGCTTTTTTGGTGCGTCATGTCCAGTACCGCGCCATGACCCATGACCCACATGCCTTGCAGTACAAAGTTGATGATGCTCCTCAAACTTATGAGTGAAAAGTAAAGTGGATATGGTGGAAAAAATATTTGAACATGGCTTACGTTTCTTCTGCAGGGCCTCAGTGTGCCAAAAGAAGCCTTTTTGATCTCTGCATATACCCAAAAAGAAAATAAATTATGCAACCAAAGTATGTTCAACCTTCCTTTTTTTAATTTTTGTGATGTGATAGACACTTAGTAACGTTGTCTTTCTTGGCGAGCGGTCTCTTTTCGTTAGGATCCATCAACTTTGCTGTCTGTTGCCGCAAGCCCAGGCAGCCACTGGTTTATACTCCACACAGGGTAGGCGCAGGACATGTAGAAAGAATTGCGACGGATGCGATTCAAAATGAGACTCAAACAAGAGAAATTGCAACCTTGATCAGGACTATTGTCCCAATAAGCCTATTGATTAAATAGTGCGTTCTTGTTTTTGTGTCAAAATAGGACAGTTGGTATCTTATCTTGAGTGACTAAACAGAATATTCTGCTGGCACTATTGAAAGTTTCGTCTTCTGTGTCCACCTTTATCTGATAATGTTATTTCACTATTTGCATAAAGTTGCAAAATCATGGTTACGACCTGGAAATTAGAGTTAAAGATCACGTGTCGGCAGTTTCTTGGGTACATCTACTGTAATATTTGGCCCAACACCCAGAAATCGCTCCTCTCTAACGGTTTGTAGGACAGATTGACCAAATTTGCTGCAGTGTTCACAAGGAAAATCTTGTGTTTTATTTTGGTCATCATAAAAGCACCGTAGTTAATAAATCCGGACTCGCATAATGTGCTGCAGTAGTAATTTCCTTTCCTTGGATGACGTTTCACTGATTCACTGTAGGCCTATTTATATAAAACTTTACGGAATAATTTAAGTATCACAGGCTTCAAGAAAAAATAGATGAAGCTTGCAAGTTTTGTAATAATTTATTTCAGACGCAGAGATATTTTTGCTTGCTTTAAAAGCGAGCATCGTTCTTCCACAAGTAAGGTTGCTGTGTCTTACGCAGTGTTCGTAGTTCTACCACGGACGTCATATAAAAAAATCTGGACTCGCAATGAAGCTGATTGGCTGCATTGCGAGTCCAGATTTTTTTATATGACGTCCGTGAGTTCTACATGTACAATGTACATGTACATGTACATGTACATGTACAGTACATATGAACAGTACTTGCCTGCTTTGATTAGCGGAGTGGGCGGTGCTACACTTTTTTGACCCCGCCCCTTTAATGTGTTTTCGTCTTTAAACAAACTCCTGGTGGCGCTCGATTATGCGCGATATACATGTATGTCATGTCTAACCTCTGGACTCGGGTACGGGTACGGGGCCGGGGGTCACGATTAAGTCAACTTCCTTCCTTATCGCTAAATAATCAAACATATAATATGTTGCTATCATCGTCGTTGTGGTCCATAATAATTAACGCTGGGGTCACGTCCTTAGGAACGTGTATATCTGGCGTTCAGATATCGTGTAGCAATCAGTTCAAGACAATAATAAAGTCCTTAGTCATATGCTCTTGTGAAGAAAAAAAAAACACTTCACAGTCACCTGTCCAGGTCACTTGCCTTTTGTACTCGTCGTAGGATTGTAGAATGCAAACTGACGGCATTCACCCTACAGTAGGGACACCACCGGGAGATCGCAAACTTATAGGTTACGCGTGAAGGTCAGGATTTCAAACAGAAATATGACAAAAGTAACTTGTCTAATGATGGAAAAGTTCCATATCCTGACATCATGTGCACAAACTCAGCTGAGACTGGTTTGATAAATTCCACCAAGTGTTTTTCTATTTTATTAGTATTTTTTTCCAAAGTAAATTTCTCATTAGACTTTATAAGACATGCAATCACTTTCTGATGGCTAGTACACGTAAACCACTGTGAGGGAAAATTAGCGATGTCCGTAACATACAATGTACATGTAGGCCTAGGCATATGGAACCCTGATCATCACGATTATTTGCTGTGCTAACGTATCGTGTCATAGTGCACCTTCATAGGTGAGTTGTACTATGTCCTGTACTGCACCATGACCCATAACCTACTTACATGGGACATCACAGGCAATACTAATAGAAGTATAGCTAGTTCAAAGTTGCAGATGCTCAAGCATTGTCAAGCTTTGCTGCTCAGTAGGTATTTATGAAAAATGTAGTAGGCCTAGCCTAGCCATGGTAGGTAGGAAAAAAATAGTTTCTTTAAAATCAAAAGTAGCTGACATTGTTGGACAGTGTTCTGCCACAATTTCTCTGGCTTATATGGCTAATGTTTTGGCTGATGTTGAATTGTGAGTTATGGAAGGTTGTGCCAGTGTATTACATGTAGGCCTAAGTTTTGCATTTGTTTACCTGGTGAGTTGATTATGCCAAGTTCAACCATCAGTGATTGTACATTCCTGTCAGGATGCATACATATATTTTGTAAAATTATCCTTTTTCAGGTTGGTTTGCTTAGTCCACAACCACGGTTTTCAAAATGACCCAACTGTCAACTGTAGGAAATGTTGGGGTGATAAGAATGAACTCACCCCCTGTCAATGCACTAGGGTAAGTTGAACAGAATTTTCTTTTGGTAGCAGGATAACATTGGGCTTTAGACTAGAGCCTGCAGAATAGAGTTGGAATGAATACAGAATTAGTGTCCTGTCTTGTTGGGCTTTATCTGCATGATCAACTGATCCTTGCACAATATTGTGGCATAATCTGTAGATTCTTCTGCCATAGGACAGTCACTTTTTCCCATCTGTTTCACGGTCTTGGAAGATTTTGAATAGGGCGAGAAAAGATTTCCCACCGGTACGTGATTCACAGATTGTGCTACTATCTAGTCTGAGTCGAGCTTGCAAATTACGACCAACTTCTTGATTTAATCATACTTCAAAGCCATCTTTCCAAGGCCCAGCCATGTTAGAGGATTTCCCACCCAAAAGTGGAGGGATCTGCACCTGAGTTGCTTTATTTTCTGTCCATGTTTTATCCGGCATTTAATTTTGTAAGTTTGGGAGACATTCATTAATTTCCAAGAGCAATTATGTAACTCAAATTGATTGCCAAACAAATAAAAATTGTTTGAGGTAAACTTTAGGGATATATTCTGTGTCAAATTTCATGGGTCAGGTGTAATAAGGACAGAAAATGTCACATGTCGGACCACAGATTGTGGAATGAGCCACCTCTGAGCACCCTGGGTATAGTGCTGCATCACCCTGCTTTGTTTTGAAATGGGCACAAGAGCTACATGTAGATAGCATGATTGGATGAAGGGAGTCTAAAGTTGAGATCCCATTCTCTTCAGATTGGGCCTTGTAGTTGAAATGGAGTCACCCAATTCTTGATTCCAAACACCCCCCTTCCCCCCCCAAAAAAAATCTGCCTAAATTAAAAAAAAAAGTCCAAATAAAAGAATTTGCTTTCATCCCTCGCATACTTGATCGATGCAATGGTCAAACAGGAACATATGCAAGATACATACAGTTTGGGATTTCATCGCTGCATGAAATTGCCGTTAAGTGGTCAATTTACATCCTTTTGTCTATAGAATTCGCCTCCGAAAGGACATCATGGATTGCTTGAAGGTAAGCATGGCAAATTGAAATTTTTTGTGTTGTAGACTAATCAGATTTGACGCCATAACTGCGGTGGCACCGCACTCACATGCACATTCTTTGGCCTCACGTGCTCGTGCATGTGGCAAATCACAACCATCTGACCACGAGTGTAAATTGTGCCACCGCATTAATGGCTTCTAATTCTGGTTATCAATTTACAGTATACAAAATGTAACGTGTTTGAGGGTGGCCTGTGGATTGAAGCTTCACTTGTGGAAGATAATTTTCTGGAAAATTTTAAATGACAGTTACCCAAAACTGCCTTTGGTCACAGATAATTGTGATTCATTGGCTTATGATAGCTGTGGGTGGCAATGTGGGCACCAATGATTCTACTCCGATCATGCACTGCCATTAAAACTGACAGCACATCATCAGTAACCAGGGCTATTGCATGCTGTTGTTGATATGTTGCTTATCACAGGAATATTTCCCACTCTTTTGACCGGAACAGGACATTATTTACAGGAGATACTGTACTTATCAATGGTCAAATGCTGTGCCATAGTTTGATTATTAATTGCTTTATCTCATCCAGAGAGCTGAAAGTGATCCGTCCATCCAGGCCATAGTCCTATGCAGCGATTGCGAAATATTCTCAGGCGGGGCGGACATCACAGAGTTCGGCACCCCAAAAGCTGCAGTTGGTATGAGTAGCGTGTGCAAGAACAGGGGAGCTGGGCGGGGTTTATTGGAAGGAGGGTTGGAGGAATTGGAAGTATCAAAGCAGTCAAACCAAAATTCGCAGTTCCACATTACCTCAGTGCAGTGGCAACCTAACGTTTTTGAAAGAGGGTGTCGACGTTTGGGCTGGGGAAAAATGCCTGTTAACCCCTTATACTTTTGCTGGCAGACCCCAAATGTTCTACATAGAGGTATAGAGTTGGTAGCAAGTCATGTTTTTCATGTCCTAAGTCGAGGCGCAAGTCAACACAAGGCAGTCCACAGATCTAACACAAGGCAGTCCACAGATCTCTTTGTCTGGTTCCAAGTCAAGTCATACATTGTTTGACTGTAACAAACAAACATATGCAGGTGCCAACTTATGAGTTATTAGTTTCGGAGTATTGAACTGACACTTTGTTCTTCAATAACCACATTGATAGGCCTAACTTGAAAGTTTTTTCCGAGTAGCTTCTAACATGTGTTGGTGTAGAAGTCATACATGTAATTTATGCTCGTCCAAGTCTAGTCACAAATCAAAGCTTGAAGTTACGAGTCAAGTTGCAACATTAATGACTTGAACCTGACTCGAGTCCAAGTCGCATGACTTGATTCTGTAACTCTAAAATGTAGCAACGTAGTTTAATATTACGTATATATACAATGTAGCTGCAAGAAGCCATGATCACATGCTGAAGGCTGGCATGTGCATAAAGTGAAACTCTTTGAGGCTGAGTAGGATACATGTACATGTAGGTGCCATCAAGCTCATCACACATGTTTACAGTTGGCATCACGCATAGCAGATGGCCCCTGCAAACTTGTCTTGTGGTGAGCACTTGATTTGCTGGTGTTAAAGACAGGAGAGTTTCTGTGTACTTTCTCAGAACCCCACCTGATCGAATTACTCCACACCATCGAAGCGGCTGAGAAGCCTGTAGTGGCTGCGATCCACGGTGTGGCGCTGGGGGGAGCCCTGGAGCTGTCCCTTGGATGCCACTATCGGATCATCAAGAAGAATGGGAGGTAATTTTAATGCCCTCGCCCCTCCCCTCTTCAAAGACCCAGTGTAAGAAAGTCCCTCACTGTTGGATGACCGGGCAGTAATCAGTAGGGTGCCCTCAGTAGTTTGCTCATTTTCACACCATATATTCTGTTCTGGAATCAGGTTTTCCAAACACATTTCCAACCAGAGTACCTCTAAATTTTGCCCGTACCATACGTTACTGACAATTGTGACTACAGCTGTATTTTCTTTAGTGTTTATAGCTCAAGATTGTATAGTGATTCTTGTGTTGGTATCTAAATAGAGGCATTTGGGGTACAAACTTTAGCCTTAATCAGGGATAACTGTTGCAACAGTATGTGTACATTTAAGCTTTCGTCCAGTGGGCACATGTATACATATTCCAATAAATTAGTTGTGTTTTACTTTCCATTTATTTCCCACTCACAATGGTTTTGTGTTCCACATATTCCCAAGATGTAACCATCGATTTCAGCTCCACCCCTTCATTAACTAAATCAGAATTTCTCTAATATTGCCATCCTGATACTCTGTTCAATTGCAAGTTATCAATCCCCTGGTTTTTCTGATTATCTGGGCATCATATACAGACAGTTGTCTTCATTAAACCATCCTGTTCTTCAGTTTATTCACTGCCATAGAGTTGTTACCCTTCCAAGCTACGCCTCCCTTTCCAACTGAACCCAGTCACTTCTTCACACCCAGCTTGAATTTTCCCTTGTGCATCATCCCCCAATTTTGTTTATATTCATTGGTGTTGTAGTTGAGTCACAAGTGTTGAGTCTGGACATGCCCGAGTCACAAGCCTTGAGTCTGAGTCTAGAGTCATAAGCTTTGATGAGTCTCAATCTTGAGTCACACTCCTCAAGTCTGTTTCTGAGCCTCAAGTCAAATGCCTCAAGTCCGAGTCAAAGTCCACGCCTCAAGTAACAAGCTTCGAGATTGTGTTTGTTAATTTATTACTTTCCAAAGAGCTTTGGTTCATATGAAATGCAGAGCAAGCATTGATAAAAAAGTTCCACCATTCTAATGATACGTTTCTCACACAAATATGTACATGTAATTTTTTTTTTAATGAGGAGATGTGATTTAAGTCACAAGTCACCAAGCTCAAATCACATACATGGTCGAGTTCAAGTCCAAGTAATTTCCATTGGAACTTGAGTGTAGTCCGAGGCACAGAAAATGTGGCTCGAGTCAAGACTCAAGTCCAGGTCCTGGACTCCAACTCAAAAACACTGCTTTTCAGAGACCCCAAACTTAAGCTAAGGTCATTCAAATGGCTTGAACAAGTCTAAGATACTGTACTTTGAAATCGTGTCCTCTTTTGGTTTTTAATTGTTTCTCCAATTTTCAACGTTCTTTGCCGTAGTTATTATTTAAACTTTGGGGTCTGTCAAATTTGCCTTTAAAGTCAAATGTCATGCCTGAAAAAGTCTGTGCACACAGCACAGTATCTGCCACTTGATTAAGCAGGAAACAGTTTTTGCTATGAATTCATAATGTAAAATTCAGATTCACTGCTCTGGTGTTTAACACTTGACACTTATAGAGTTGGTTTCCCTGAGGTGACCATCGGTATCTTACCGGGGGGTACAGGGACACAGCGATTGCCCCGGGTGGCTGGTGTAGTAGCCGCCCTGGAGATCATCACGTCGGGGAAGCCACTTTCTGCCCAAGTGGCCTGTGCTAAGGGAATCGTCGATAAGGTCAGTAAGGCTGAGAGGATAATTGTTGCAAACAGTTGTGAAATCATTTCTGAAAGACTTCTGCTAAAGGTGTTCTCAGGCCATTGGTTGGGAAAATTTGTCAAAATTGGAGTGTTTAATTTCATTTTAGAAAATTGAAGTCCACAAGAGGTTCTTGAATTTGCTTTTCTTGTCTTCCGTGCGAGCTGCAGAAGTATAGAATTCTTTCATGTATGTACCCTGTTCAAGGCCAGATCTTACTAAGCGTGAGAGCAAATGAGCACATTTTGTGACGTCCGAGAGCAAATACTCGAGCTGCTAGTTCCCAAATGTTGATCACATATGGGTATCCAACTCAAGCAGACTTTGTCATGAAAATGGTTGTAATTGCAGAATCGCTTGAATTTCGCATTCTCCGAGCACAAATGGAATAACCGCTGACACCTTGCAATGTAGGCATGCCATTCTTGATTCGTATAATGCAGGTTGTGGAAGGTGACATCGTCAAAGAAGGTATCGCTTTTGCCCAGTCCGTGGTCGGCAAACCCCTCGGCCCCAGGCGCATCAGTCAGATGAAGGTCAAGGCCCCTCCTAACGTTCACCAGGTCTTTGAGGGTGAGCATTTCAGTTGCTCACCATTGTCCAAACAATTCTATTATGTACTCCAAAACTCGTAGCCACCTTTCCCAAGAACCACCCTGAATTACCTTGAGCATGCGCAATTCCATCATGAACCCCAACGTCAAGAACATCTTTCCCAAGAACGTTCCCCAGTTTCCATTAGCTGAAGGTTTGTGGGTACACCATGGAAACTCTTCAGACAAGGTGTGATTCTGAGAACACCCAATGAGTATTAACTCAAAGTTTCTGCCATGATAGCTTTCTGAGCTGAAACGTTGAGTTAATACTCACCGGTTCTTCTCAGAACCACACCTCTCCTGAAGAGGTGTACCCACATAACCTACAGCTCATGTAACTTCCACCATGCAAAGCCTCAAATCTTACTTACCAGTTGCTATCGTTACATGTTGCCAAAGCAATTTCATTATGAACCCTAAGTCCTGTGAGGGCACTTCATTAATTAGAAATAATGGATAATTAGAAATAAAATTTAGAAACAATAAACAACAAAGAAAGCTCCTCCCTTTGGCAAAGATTGCTTAAGTCTTTTCTTTGTTACTCTGTTTTTGCCCCTCAGAGTGGAGGGCCAAGCTGAAGAAGTCGTCTCGTGGAGCTATTGCACCTCTGACATGCCTGGAGTCCATCGAAAATGCTGTCACCTCTCCGAGTTACAGCGAGGGTCTTCGCAAGTAAGTTCAGTGGCAGTGAATTATGTTATAACTACTAAAATGCAGGGACAGGGACAGATCTTAAGATGGAAGTATAATTGAACTTTTCTTGAATATATTTATATATATAGCACCAACACTTCTGCAGCCTTCTAGCTAGCGACAGTGACCTATAACACAAATCAAAACAGTTGGAGGGTCTGTCATACTCGTAGAATCTTTCACAAAGCAAAATGACAATTGTCACTTTGTCATTGTCAATATTGTTAGTTGCCATTTTACCAGTGAGAAAGATTCTGCTCAGGTCGAAACATCAGACTTGCCAACTTTTTTTAAATTATTCATGATTTGTCATCACAAACTTATACAGACCAACCACGTTGGCCTTGTTATAACTAAACAATATTATAAAATCAAAGTTAATGGGATTCAAGAGATTTGGAAGTTAACAATTAACTGTACCATACTTAGCCATAGCTCAACATAAATGAAACCTATTAGAAGTGCACAAAGCTGGGGCTGCTAGCTTCCCTAGACACTAGCTTCCCAATACAATCTAGCTGTTGTTGAGTAATTTCTATGTGCAGCTAGCCTCGAAATACGAATTGGAATTTAATCTTCCTGACAAGAGTAACAGCGTTACATGCTGTGAGCCCTCTATGCAGCATTCATCATTGGAGCATTCAAAAACCTAATTAGCAAAGGGCAGGTTCGAGCATGACCATTTGTCGAGCAGTGAGGGCTGCCTCAGATTTAATAACAGAATTATAATAAATGTACAGTCTATAGTACCGGCTTTGAAAATCTTCATTTTTTAGTCCTAGAAAGGCCTAAAAAAGTCATGGAATTGTTTTGAGATTTTTGTGGGAACCCTGGTCTTTCTAATTGACCCTAAGTCTCAATCCTCCAAAATCCTTCAGGTGGTTTTGGAGTATTTTGGAGGATTGAGGGTGAATGGCAAAAGTGCATGACTGATTGCAAAGGATTCCATGCGTGAAGGTCATGGGTTGGACCTTGTGTTGTTTTTGCCTAGTCAGGCTCAAGTATGCTTTTGAATCAACTGCACAGCTCAAGAATGCCATTAGCACTGTCTTAACATAATGACAGGAATTGTCGGAGGATTTTGAAGGATTGAAGCAGTAGGCACACCTCCAAGTAACATTTTCAGGAAATGTTGGAGGATTGAGGCTGAATGCAAGTTTTTCAAGTTGAAAATCGGAGGATTTTGGAAGATGGAGGATGGTTCCTACAGTATTAAAAAGGCCTAGGGGGTTCAAGTCAAAGTTGAGTTGGAGGGGCATCAGGTGGTAGTGGGGAGCACTCATTTGACTTGTCAGAAGACTGTGGTCGTTCGTCGTAGCTAATTGTGACTAGTCTTATGATGTGACTTGTATTCAGTTGTGGATGCTTTGCTAGTTATCTTGCATGTGCTATTTTTTCCCTTTGTGCCCATTAGGGAGAATGAGCTGATGATGATGTTGATAATGTCGGAGCAATCTGCAGCATTGCGGTATGCCTTCTTTGCCGAGCGTGTCATTTCCAGGGTAAGTGCATTTTAGGCAATAAGCTATTTTCTCTGAAACCAAGTCTCGGTTTTGTAACTGTACTAGATTCCGTACAAATAGTTTGAAGTGGAGACGCCAACTTGGCATTTTGACTGAGTGAATTACACGTGGCATGTGTGCCCAAAAGCTGGACATACATGCATGTGCACATGACATGCCCAGCTTGAACATGCGTTGGAGAGAACTATGTGTTATTATTTTCCCACCTGCAGAGTGGGCGAGGCTTACTGGGTTAGTCTTTTAGAGGGATGTAATCTGCAAGACCAACAAACCCCGCCCACTTGTGTCTGTTGGCGTGAACCAAAGAACTATTCTTTGTTATGTCAATTCTGTGAAGTTCTAGAAAGAGGTAATGTTGACCAGGCACTTTCATTGGCCCATTGTGGTTTTGTACATATTCTGTTTGTTTTTCTACAGTGGGAGGTGCCAAGTCGCAAAGTCAGCCACAAGACTGCTAAACCGCTGGCCGTCAAATCAGCTGCTGTAATTGGCGGAGGGACAATGGGAGCTGGTATTGCCATGGCCCTGATTTCCATTGGTATCCCGACCTTCATGATAGAGCAAGATGATAAGGTAAACTCTGTGCAAAAATACTGTTTTGGAACATCAGCGTTACAGTCTAATAATAATTTCTCCTAGTTGTGATGTAAACAATCTTATTGCTAGCTAAAATGCAAAGAAGACTTGCTGTGCATTATCCATAATTACTGAATAGAAAATCTTAACCAACCAGTACAAAAAGGGATATTTTTTTTAACTGTATTCTGGGATAGGTTGTGGTTCGTTTGCGTTACTGTCTCTCACGATAGACTTGTGCTAATTTCAATGTGAGTAGGTGTGACAAAAGTTTGACAAGACCTTCAGTGACGAGAAATTTGACTTCAACCCGAGTTCTTTGATCTGTTACGGTCACAGTTCCTGCAGCGTGGTGTCGAGACGGTTAAAGGTTATGTGGGCCAGAATGTGGTCAAGGGCAGGGTCACCACTGTCCAGGCTCAAAAGCTCCAGTCCCTACTCAAGCCCACATTGAACTACGCCGACCTGAAGAATGTGGACATCGTTATTGAGGCCGTCTTTGAGAACATGAAGGTCAAGAAGGAGGTGTTCGGCAAGCTGGACGCCGTCTGCAAGCCATTGGCCATCTTGGCCAGCAATACGTCTGGCCTGAATATTGATGAGGTACATTTAGTTCTGTAGTCCAACCTCTGATGTACTTCTAAGTCCTTTGAATGTACATTATCAGTCCTTACGAATCAGTCGTATATGTCTTCAAAAAAGTCTGTCACAATTTTTTTCTCAAGTTCATAAAAAGTCTCCATAAGTCAATCTCAAGTCCTCATAATCGAAGCCAGCAGTTTTGAAGCCCACTTTGAGACCTTGATATCAATAATAAGTCCTCACATCCATAAAGTCATCCAGTCTTAAGTCACATGCTTGTTAAATGAATTGTGACAGAGTTATATTCCTTCTCATCTCATTTTTCACCTCCTGAGCTTCTGTTATTGTATGTGTCATGAGATATAAGGTGAACTTGATCACAATTTTGGTGCTCATCATATTTCAGAAAGATAAATTTTCTGGCATGAAAATGTCATTTCCTGTCATCAGACCACTTCATTCTCATCCGCCCATTAAACCTGTACTATTGAAAGAGTTAAGAACTAAAAACCGAAACAGAAAAACAAAAATTGTCTTTGTACTTGAACAAGCATGAGATATCAATCCACACCTTATTGCCTGGCTCCTGGATCACTCTATCTTTCCAAATTGTGGTATCAAATCAAATCAAATCAAATCAAATCATGGAATCAAGTCAAATCAAATCTGGGAATCATCTCAGATCAAATCATGCATTCCAATCAGATCAGACTATGCATTCACATCAGATCAAATTATGCATTCAAATCAGATCAAATCATGCATTCAAGTAAGATCAAATCATGCGTTTCAAATCAATTCGTTATGAAAAAGAAATCTTTCATTCGCACTCTCAGATGGCATCTGCAACCAAGCGGCCTGAGAGCGTAATAGGCATGCACTTCTTTGCTCCTGCCCACATCATGAGACTTGTGGAGAACATCCACGGCAAGCAGACATCGGCGGTTGCCATGGCAACTGTCATGGAGCTGACCAAGAAGATGGGCAAGGTAAAAATCTTATTTCAGTGTTCTCCACGGGCTGTTTTAGCAGGGTGGATCGCCCTGCTAAGATTTTGGGCCGCCCCACTAAAATTTTGCCGCCCTGCTAAAATTTGTGCCGCCGTGCTCTTTTTTTGAGTAGTGCAGTTTTCCCTGAATTTCTACTTTCTCAAGATTTTAATAAAAAGAGGTTTACCGCAGTTTGTTGATCGAGTTTGAATTTACCGACGATACTTATGATGTACTGTGGTGATCGTTGGCTGCCTACCATTAGGCATAGTCAGCCTCGTGTCCCGAAAAACCACCGCGTATGTTTTGTACATGTACGCGTACATTGTATTGCGCAAGCATGTACATGTACACGCAGTGCATGTGACTGGTACCCGCAGCACAACATTGTTTTCCAGAGTGTGCGCGGGCACCAGTTGAAAGACCATGCCATGCCTGAGCAGCCCCCACGCTCTGCTCCGATGGAGGGGTTGCTTCATTTTTATGACATGAGCTGGAAATTGTAAACTTATCTTTGCCTGAACATATTTCTTTTGTCCTTTCTTATTCAAGAGGGCATTTCGAGTCTTGTTTTTACTCTGCCTTTTCACAGTCAACTGATCATTGAGAAAACCGCATGCTAGGCTCATCTCAAGCATGTCTCGAGTCACTAACATGAGGTTCTGCTAAAAATGCTCCGGAAATTAAAATCATTTCGTCATCAAATCTTTCGATGAAGAAACTCCTCCTGAAGAATATCCTAGCCAATATTTCACGTTGTAAACGCAATCAGATTTTGGGGCCAAATTACAGACGAAAGTGGACTGGAAATTGCCCCAGAATGCACCACAGAGCATCTAGAATCCAAAATTTTCCGGACCCTACGCAGTAAGGGCTTCGTGCTCGCAATTTTGTCCACCACCCTGCCAAAATTTTCGGCCGTGGAGAACACTGTTATTTGTGTGTACCCTTGACATCTCACAAAGTAAGAATTCTGAGAAGGTTTTGCTTTATTATTGCATGCAAAAGTAGAAATCCAAAATAACAAATTTCATCACTCCTTGAAGACTTGGTGGTTCGGGTGGTTAATCAATGTCAGTCATTAATGTGCTGTGCTCTCAAAAAAAAAAGAAATAAAAAAAGTGCTCTAGTCTTTTTGATTGCAGAACTGAATGTTCACGCACCAAGTTCAGTTCCAATTTCATTTATGCAAGGTTGTGCAACTCTTTTTCTGAACAATGTTCTGGGTGCTTTTTTTTGTGTGTTCAATTTATCAAGCTTTTTGTTATCCACTCGTGTGGCAAACAAGAATTTGTTCATATGGATGCCTTATGTAAATGAAAATACTCATTTTATCTCACAATTGTCAAAACTAGACTCAGAGGATTATCCCAATGGCTATGACTAATACTAATCTTTTGTCCCGCAGGTTGGAGTGCTCGTAGGTAACTGTCCTGGTTTTGTTGGCAACCGAATGCTTCGTTCATATGGTACAGAAGTAAGTACAAATATTTTCCTCATAGTAAAAAAAAGAATTAAAATTAGAATTATTTTATTTATTTCTTATATTTATCCAGGGTGTAACTTATTCAAAGTGACATAAACTAAAGCTTTATTAATTGTTCATGCAAAACATAAAAAGAATCAGAATAAGATTGAAAATTTAGTATACCAATACCATTGGAAAAAAGACAAAAAGGAATTGAAGGAAAATCAAATCAAAGTCAAAGGAAATTAAAGTAAAGTTCACTTTAAAAAGTAATACAGAAAACATGTGAAATAAAAAGTATATGAAATCGAGTTCAAATACGGAAAGAAAACACTTAAAATGAAATTCTTGAAGAGCTGCTTTTAGGATTTGTTTAGGGAATGGAAGTGAAAAAATTAAAAGAAATTGAAGTAAGGTTCACTTTAAAAAATGACACACACAAAAACATGTAAAATAAATAGTATATGAAAACGAGCTCAAATATGGAAAGAAAAAAAAACACTTAAGATTAAATTAAAAATCAAAATTCTTGAAGAGCTGCTTTTAAGATCAATTTAAAACTGTAAAGTGATGGTGGAGATTTAAAAGATTGGTGGAGACAATATTTCTACTGTAGAAGGGGCTGTGCTTTAGGCAATAGGTTTTGGATTTTTGAGCCACCAGTGAATGCATAGCATGTGGTGTGTTGTGAATCTGGTTTATGTAGAAAATTGTTGGCCAATTACTTGGGAGGCAAATTGTTCATGCATTTATGTATTAATATGGCCCGGTGGTAAACAAACCGTTGCTTTTAATAAAGACGTCCATTTCAAATCATGAAATACTTTTGTGGACGGGGTGTACTATTTCTTATTATTATTAAGGATAATTTTAGCAGCCCGTTTCTGAAGTTTCTCAAGTTTACATGTTTGCATGTGGAATCTGTTAGACCAAATCTCTGCACAGGAGTCAAAATGGGGTTGAATGAATGAACTGTAGATTTGCCTCAGACAGTCAGAAGGAACATACGGTTTCACCCTTCGGGGCATGCCTATCTTTGATTGACGTGTACATTCCACTTCAAATTCTCATCTACATGTATCAGCCATCCAAGGCACTTAGCAACCCTGACTTGCTTTGATATATTACCACTAGTGGTCACATTAAAATTGTCGATACAACTTACTTTAGCTTTAGAACCAACTACTATTACTGTGGTCTTATCAAGGTTAAGTGCAAGACAATTTACTTTCATCCATTTCATAACTTGAGCCACACCAGTGGACAGTTTTCAATTTCATCAATGTCCGTGCCGCTCACAGTTAATGTGGTATCATGTCAGTTACACCATCTCTTACAGAAGTAGGCAAGTTGTTTTCTAAACAGAAAAAAGAAGTGGTTTCAAAATAGAACCCTGTGGAACTCCAGTGCAAACATTTAATGCAGACGAATTTTGCACCTTTGAAGGAAACTCGTTGTGTGCGATAGGTACGACATGAACTATTTGATGGATTGATTAGAGCACCCCAAAGAGCTTAGTTTGGTTAACAACAATTTGTAGTTGACCGTATCGGAAGCTTTTCACAAGTCACTAAATCCAGCCCTGGTTAATTTGTTCTCATCTATGTTCTTAGACCAAAAGTAAACCAATTTAGCTAGAGCAGTCATAGTGGAATGTAAACGGCTAAGACCAGAAATGACTGGGATGCAAGAAGTTGTAATCAGAAATGAACTGGGAAAGTTGGGTATACACAGCCCTTTCAAGGATTTTACTAAGAGTAGCTAACAAAGAAATTGGTCTAGAATTACTGAGACATAATGTATTGCCTGATTTATACAATGGCAAGACCTTGGTACTTTTCCACAAAATGGGAACATACCCACTGACAATAGATTGATTCAAAATCTTAGTCAAGGAATGGACAACTACGTGACAAGCTGATTTGAGAAGGTGGCAGCTTTAAACCATCATCTCCTGTGGCCTTTCTAGAGTTCATAATGCTTTTTTCCTCAAATTTAAACTCAGCAGTGACTGCCTGATGATGCAACACTGCATCAGAATTATTGGTGATATTAGAATCCTGATCAGTGCCCACCAGAATCAAAACGATGGAGCATCATTAATGATTAATGAAGAAAAAAAGTACTTGTTAAAAGCCTCAGCTGTGACAGGTGATGATGTACAGTCCTTATCATTGACTGTCATTAGTTAAGGCAGGGTTTCTTGGAACCAGGATCAATTTGCTTGAGAGAGTTCCAAACTATTTTCCTTTTGATAGATCAATCACGAATTAGCCCACGGTAGTACTCAGATGTTTGTTTACCTTACAATGAAGCCTTTTGTGTTCGTTACACATGGAAACCTCATTACGTATAACTTCAGCCTTGTGAATACAGTCTTGTTCCATCGTCACTTGTACAGTTTCCTTTGTAATCCAGGGGCAACTATTTTTAAGAACTTTCCTTTTATGTAGTGGGACATGATTGTTGATTATAGCCATAAGAACAGTATTCCAGCTATCAAGTGCCACATCCGAATCATCAGTATCAATAACTGCATCCCAAGGCACCTCACTTAAATCTTCTCTGAATCTATGCTCATCCAGATGCTTAAAAGAACAGTGCTCGATGCAATTATTACACGGATCATTAATCTTATTAAAATCTCTCACTGCGTAAGTTAAAAAAATGATCACTGATACTTGTAGGGAATTCGCCATAATCACGATAAAGCTCAGAGTTGTTAACAAAAATCAAATCAGTGATGGTTCCACTGTGATTGGTGAACCTTATACATGTTGAAGCCTTAGTCAGCTGTGTGAAGCAACAGGAGACATATGGAAAAGTAAATTACAGCATTGAAAATCTCTCACTGGAAGTGTCAAAGTTAAAACTACCCAGTATAAAACACACCATTTCGGTTTCCAAAACACAGTGAACATTTTTCTCAAACTCAGAGATAAAAACCATACATGTAGGTTGTGCTAGTGGCCCGTAGAATGAACCCATGCACTAGGCAGGGAGATTTATGCAGATATCAAATTTCAAGCCAAATATTTTCTTATATCTCTGATTCTAAATCCTACCTACGCTTGTTGTGTAACATATCGCTTTACATTGCTCTGCAAAGAGCTCGATATCGCTTATTTAATAGAGCTATCAGACACAAATGCAGGCTTCAAAGTTGAACCTCAGTCCAATCAATTTCTTTGTTTATCCTAGTCAAATACGTATATAGTTTGCCTTTGCCAACTGAATTCACCCAGGACCTGTGTGCTCGCACTGCTCATTTCTTCAGACCTCTGGCTTGGTTGGGTCTTGGACCCATCACCTAATTAGTTTCCTTGTGTGGCCCCAAATCGGCTAACCTGCACTACTTAACAAAAACCAACCCAAAATTTAATCAAGAAAGTGAAATGGTAAGTCACACTGGTGGAGTGATGTCGAGAGGGATGCTAGTGACTCTCACATTGCACTTCCGGAGACCAAGGTTCAACTTCCAGTTGATGAATGGCATGGAATGGTCTGGTGGTTTGCTTCTTGATCAAGTGGTTGCTCAGCAATTGTGGCTTCCGCGCAGTTTAATACAAAACCTCAATCAATCATTTCTGCAGGGGATGTTTCTGCTGGAGGAAGGCTGCCTGCCCTACGAGGTGGACCAGGCCCTCCAAGACTTTGGACTGTCCATGGGCATATTTCAAATGTCCGACCTCTCCGGTATGATATATATTTTAGATATTCACTGCTGCATTTACTTCCCCGCAAGAAGAACAGTTTCCTTCACAAAAGATATGCTTTCTGCACAAATCTGGAGGGATTTGGGGCATATATCGGCCCACTTTTGAGGTGGGGGGATTGGCTATTGAATTATGGGCCTGCAACCTTTTTGTGGTGAGCAAAATTCAACAGATTGTGCAGAATTCTTCAGACTATTAATTATTAATATATTAATTCCCCCAGTATCGTGTCATGTGGTGTCAACCTCCTACCCACAAATCCCCACCCCCATTCCACCGATTACTGTCACAAATTTACTCCACTGGCACTTTTAATATCTTTTGTATCATATTTGAATCTGTAACCCCTAGCTACAGCTGCAGGATGTTAGGTCACCTAGTTTCCAACTCAATGCGCCTTGTGCTTTTTTTTTTTTATTTTACCTTCTACATGTGTTAAGTCCTTAGGGAAAAGTCTTGATAAACTTGTGTGTATAAGTACATGTACCGTACATATGAAATTTTGCTTCAGGATTGGATATTGGGTACACGGCACGTAAAGAGCGTGGAATAGTTGACACAGATAGTACCAAGCCAGCCCGATTCCGAGAGGGGGAGCGATATTGTCCCCTGGCAGACATTCTAGTCGAGAAAGGTCACTTGGGCCAAAAAACAGGTAGTGTACTGTAAATTGTTTTCAGTTTCGTAGTTAAAACCCTAACATGACTCTGGCTGTTTTGGACAGTTTACATCTTGGGGGGGGTTGTTTCCTGTCTTCAGACTCTGATGCTGTAGCCAAGACCTTCTCAAGACCAGGGACTCAAAAACCAGTGATGAGTGCCAGGGTCAATAGTGACTAATTAAAGGACTTACTTTGTTTACTGTCCATTTAGGTTTGAACCTACTAGCATCAGGAAGGCAATAAATCCTTTTTACTGATTTTTTTTTCCCTGATTGGATATGTGTATTGTGGTGATAATACTGTAAATTGTTTAATTTTAACATATTGTAATAGTTTCTCATGTGTTTGTAGTTTATCTCTTTTACCTGTGTGCCTTTGGCTTGCTTGCAAGAGTTAGTTGGTCGGTTTATTTATTTCCATACATCACAATAAGATTGTAAAAGAAACACAGTTATTTAAAGAATGAAATAGGGGATGATGAGTGATGGATACCGGGCAGAAAGCAAACGCTTGTTCATGGCCTGTTTCCTTGTTTGTCAAAATAATATCCATATTGGGCTATAATAACAATGTAGAGGACTGAGAGAGTAAACAAAAAAATAACTGAAGGTACCGATACAGCTGAACATCAGAATTAAGCAAAGATCCTCAAACTCAGTGCAATACATAAACATAAGATTGCTTAATTATTATAGGTGTAAATGTACAAATAGAAATATGATAGGTGTATACAGAATACAATACAGGGTGAATAAATTATGTTACACTGGAAAGGAGGATATTCTTCAAATACTTCAGAGCAAAGGGCCTTGATGTCTGTTTTAAGAAAAAGTCACTCTTGTTTTTTACTGCTTGATGCCAGGAAAGGGCTATTATAACTATGGTAAGCCGGGCGGTCGCACTCCGCAGCGAGACCCGGAAGTAGAGCAACTCATCATAGACTTCTCTAAGAAACACGGCATCAAACGCAGAAAGATCTCCGCAGAGGTAACGTATCACACTCATCGATGAAAGGCCGCTGAAATCTCCTTTTGAGAATCTGGGCACCCATGGTGAACTCTTTAAAAAATTCATGTGCCTCCCTTAAACTCGGCAATACCCAGTTATAGCTTTTAAGGTGGCAGTACCTAGAGACAATTTGAGGTATAAGTTACACCTAGTGGTACTCATCAGCCACCCATGCTCAACCACGGGTAATCCAGGACAACCATTGGTACTTAAAATGCACTCATTGATTACTGATAGTGGACTGACATGAACCCATGCAGCACCTAGTGATAGACATTACCTGGAAGTGGGTAATAGAGTCGCTTTCCGGCAGTCATGGAAAATCCTGGGGAAAAAATTGTCCTGGAACATTATGGAAAGTTCAGATTGTTCAAATTGGCTATTAATGCAGTCCTGTTATCAGAGGGCAAGTCATGGAAAAACCTATGGAAATCAAGATCTTGCAAGGGTTATTTTTGATTGGCAATTTTGATGCGATACAAGAATACAGTACATTGACTGTCCTTTGCAGTATGGGATAGTGGCTACAGCAGTCTTATGGTTCATGAAACCAAACAACTGTCCCTGCAAAACTGCTTTAAATGTCATGAAAAATGGTCTTCATTTTATCATGGAAAGTCCCATTGAGAAAGTGATAAGATGTGTTTTTACAGATTTCAGTGGGCACTTTCCAGAGTTGCAGAAGTACATCTGCTCTCCTAAAGGGCACCCACTTGACGTCTTTGTGCTGTAAGCACCTAAACCTCATTGTACCCAGTCAATACCCAATTATACCCACTTGACCCCATTTTTCCCTGCAGGAAATTATCGAGCGGTGCCTGTATCCCCTCATCAACGAGGGCTTCAAAATCCTGCAGGAAGGCATTGCATCGAAGATGGAAGAAATCGACATCATATGGTTAGTTGATTCTCCTTAGAACACCCTGCCCTTTATACCCAGTGATACCCATTATCTTTTTGGGTTCATGGACACCCAGTTTTACCCATTGGTTCATGTAAGGGTTGCAGAAAGTTCTATAATTCTACCAGGAGTCTGTTCATGTGTGGTTAACTGATCAGTCTGCCTCAGAATTGAGAGGTACTCTTATTTCATGTGTAATACTAGTTTGTGTCCTATGGACAGGAAAACAAGGTACTTGTAGAGGTTTCATGTGCAGCCATTCATGAGGTTCATGTTTGAGGTTCTTTATTATCCATGCATCAACAGGAGGTTCGTTACATCTTAGGATGTACAGTGCACCATTTAGTGTAGGAACTGTAACGGTATCTTTATATGATCCTGGTCTTGTATGTTACCATGAGGGTTGTACAGAATAATGCAATGTTCAACATGATATGTCAGTGTCTGTCTAATCTTTGCTGGTAGGTTGTATGGCTACGGTTGGCCAAGACACACTGGCGGTCCCATGTACTATGCCAAGCAGGTGGGTCTGGAGGTTGTGTATGAACGCCTCCAGCACTACCAAAAAGAATTCCGTAAGTACCCTCAACCACCCTGGGTATCCTTTGACTAGCAAATGTTTGTCGCAGAAAGTGTGCAACAGAGCCTGTAATATGCCATGTCATGATGAATGACAGAATTGAAAGAGGGTGATATGTCCAGTCTTCAGGTATAAGTATCTTTTAATTGTTAGTGTTTAGTTGAAATTGGAAATCTTCTGTCAATCTGAATGGGTAATGAACTCGTGATAGGTTCCAAATACTTGACTAAATCAACTTGACATGCTTAACGATACCTTGGCTGTATTTTGAAATGAACCTAGTCTGTTTGCTGTCATTCATTTAAAGACTCTTGCGAATTTACACAGTCTGAGATGAGTGATTTTGATTAACAGATGTATCAAAAAAGTGTCAAGAAACAGCCTTGTTTTTTTTTAGAAGATTTAACCACTGGATGCCGGATGACGTGTAAACATACATTACAGTCCTTAGTTGTTCCACGGAGAACGTGTACACTTGTTTAAGAATTCTTTTTTCATTTCCATGGACAACGTATTAACACATCATGCTTTGGTTGGATCAACTTGCAATTGCAAGGTTGAAAAATTTGCAGTCAGAAAAACCTGCCCCCAACAGCTTTTCGAGTAATAAAATCCGACGTTAACTGGAAATAAAATTCCCCCTTCAGATATGAGCCAGGAATTACTTTTGCCCCCCTTTCTTTGACAGCTTACAGCAAGCACTGGCGTCCCGCCGAGCTGCTTCGGAAGATGGCCACTGAGCCGGACCACAAGCTGTGAAACCCACAGACAAGACATGCCCCTGAGCAGTTGGAGACCAAAGGAATAAAGAAAAACCTTGGAATATTCCAAATTAGTCTTGTCAAAGTATTCTCCATTCGATTTGGAATCTTTAGCTCTGATATACAGTATATGTGCATGGCTCGAAAATGAGTTTTTACATTTCTGCCTGATTTTCCTTTGGCGGATTTCTCCCAATAGCAAACCACCTTTTAAAGAGAAAAAGTTAAGATATGAATTATAGTGGGTTATCTAGAAATGATCTCCACTGTGTGCTTTGTGCAAGGATAACCTTACATTTGAAATTATGTGCAGGGTGGTCATAATTAACTACAGAAATGGAGATAGCAGCCTCCTGTTATACCAAAATTAAGTGCTGCTTGAAAACCAAGTTATTGCATTGTGTTCTCAGCAGCAGGCCATTACAACGTTTTTGTAAAGTGGTCCTTGTCTCGGAATGCTTTTTTAGAGAAGCCACCAGACTTTAAAGGTGTGAATTCATAAAAAAAAAATCTTCGAGAACAGAGCTTGTTGCACTTTGCTTATGACTGCCTAATTATTAGAAATCATGTTGGTTATTGTGAAGTGGAGAAAACTTTTGAATTCATGGATTATCCGAACAATGTAGTAAGCATACAAGATATACAGGTCAGTTCACTATTTTGACTTCTGTAGTGGTTTTTGTTGGAGAAATGGCATTGATTTTCACATTAAGACGGGCAGGTATGTTTGGCTTGCCGCGATTACAGCGTTATATTTTTAAGTGCATAGCGAGGGCGCGGCGTTTCTGTATTTTGCTTTTTTTTCATCTTGTCTTTTAAAACCGAGTAGGTGGGATTTGACGGACCGTCTCACAGGGAGGTCGTTATGGTCTGTGAAAGTTTAGGCCCGCCCGTAGTGATCACATGGCTTGCTAGAAAGGTAGCATTTTGGTCGACCATCTCGAAAAAATGTTCATTTTGCACGACCGTGTCGTATTCCATTTTATGTCAAAAGATTTTTATTTCAATTGACTTGAAAAGATCTGATGGAGCATGTCAGCGATAATGCATTTTGATATAGGAGAAAAAAAGTTACTTTTTCAATCGCCAAGTGTAGCTATTGTCGTCATCGGACCAAGTTGCAAAGAATCGTCCAAAATAGGTTCAAGCCAGCTTCAGTTAAACGTTTGCAATGATCAGGGGCGATTTTTTTTTCATAAAATCAAAGATGTTGCCTTTGCACGAGGCAAATTTTTCTATATCCAAACATTTGTAACAGAGACAAGGCCTTGCAACAAGACACGAGCTATAAAAACACAAGAAGTCATTTTTAAGATCCACAAGATTCTTTTTTGTAGGAAATAGTGTTTATTTTCCATTAGTTACTCAATCTGAAGATATTCAGTGAACTGATGATTTGAATTCAAAATTGTTTTTTTTATTACAAAATGCATGGCAGTCAATTAATAGTTTTAGTTCCTTTCATTTCCTTTGAAAACTGAATACTTCATAAATAGAAACGTTTCGAAGGCAAATTTGAAAACCATTGCTTGAATTTGAGCATTTTGTGTCGTTAAGGTTTGAGTCTTCTTTACTTGCGAGATAAATCTATCATAATGCTTCAGAAATTTAATAAATAAATATAAACATGCTGCGAGATGTTGGAGCTATTTTTTATCACTATTTGATGGATACATTTGACGCTTGTTCGTAAATTAATGAATAAATGTAGAAAGTTTTGAGTGAAATTATATTTTACTAATTTTCATTTTGGTCTACGTTGGTCTGGGAGTCGTTTCCAGTGTTTCGTTTCGTGGCTTTAACTTCCACTCTCGCATTCTCTCGCAGCTTCTCGTATGCCCTCACGAAGTTTCGCTTGCGGCTTGTGTCCTCAGCAGTCGCACCAGAGGATCTGTCAGTCGAAGAATCGTTTGCTGTGCGAAAAAAAAAAGAATCGATAGTAGAGCAACCGCAGCAAAATTAGATCGAAATAATAGACATACATGCTACTGGACATGAATACACCATGTGAAAATACTTTATAAAATGTAGGATGTTTTGAATCTTTAAAACAATGAATTTATTTTTAGACTCAATGGAACAATGGACTCAACGGTATTTACTGCAAAATGTTGTGGGGCAAATGATATGTGGCAATATACTTTTTAAATAAGAGTTGAAGGAGCAATACGCGCATGTACATTCGTGTCCATGAGCAGTGTAATTTTCTAAATCAGTTAATTGTAGTCCAATGTATTAGATCAATATTTGGCTAGTTGCAGCTGGAAACAGCCCAAAAAAGCTCTCCTTGGTTCGGGGCGCTGGTGTCAACCACTGATGAAGCCGACGATGAACTGTCAGCAAACAAAATTTACCTGTTCGATTGAGGGCACCTTCAATGGACGACAGCTTATCCTCCAGCGACTGCAGTGTTTGGCCCAGACTGCGCACCACACCTGTATAGTCGGAAGATTGATTTGAGTGGTTCACACTTCGTTTGGAAAAGACAGCAAGATCAAAGCAAGGTTTAGACGATCTTGAGTTGTAGATACTTGGAGTGAATTCATTCGTATGCATATTTTCGAATACTTTTCAAACAGTTTCAGTTGGCTCTGGAATTCGGATTAACCCAATGAAAGGTTCCAAAATTTGGAGCCCGTTGTCCCAACTTGGTACTCCAGACGACAAACGGGACAAGGCTGTGTTCAGTTTTGCAGAGTACATACTAGCAAATGACAGTTTAATTTAATGTATTCACAGTATTTGTCGTGCAGAATTGAATTGTTTTACTATTTGAACTTGACTTGAACTTTACAAATTGGGAAGAGTTTGAACCTCTTAATTGTAAAAATACATACTACCAAAAGTACCTTCTTAAAAATAATTTTACACTGTTTTCGTTGATATCAGCCTTTATTTATATTACGATTCAGTCGACTGGCGTTTCAGATTTTTTTTTTGGAAAACCACCTTCATGGTTGTCGATGCACAGTCTCTCGTCCTCGCCAGATGGGCAGTCCGGTATACTGTCACATTTCTGGCTCCTGTACAAACACGACCCATCGTAGCAGGCGAACTCGTAGTTGGGGTCACACTGATCTGAAAAAGAAAACCAATCATACACAATACTGAGTACTTCAATAGCCAGGACACCCAAAAGTGGACTAGCAAACAAAATTATCATCGTGAGCTGCTACAGGTAGACCAGGTATCCAATCCTTACCAAGCTAAGCACTGTTGCAATTTCACAAACACACAACGCACGTTAACCAGTCCCATATGGGTCACCCACGTGGGCACATGTTCTTAATGCCATACCAGGTTCCAGCCTCGTGCATCATTACTCGCACGTATGCGTGTCGGACACAAATCACGGCTATGGTTGCTTAGAGCACAATAGGCAAGGCTTAACGGATCGCCGAGTGACAGTTCAGTGGTTAAGTAAGGTAAACTTCAGTTTACCACCAATAACCCCTTTAGAGATTTATAAGCAGCATATCTTGTTGACATTACTGAAAACGGGCTTGCATGTGTAGAGTCAATGAGATTCACATCAGGGTAAAAACGGAGATACCGCTCAAAACGAAACAATAATCAGCATGCCCTTCGGACAACTGACCCACAAAATGGTACGTGATTTAAAACACATTTCAATGAAACCAGGTCTAAAATAATTATTAGAGTCAGAAACTAAAACGAACGTTTCCATTTTTCCCACGAGTGGCACTTCTTTTATGCTCTGAATTTACCATTAGTAGGAACGCGTAGGATGTTTGGGTACGGCTTGAGACTACATGAAGAAGCTATGGGAAAGGCATTGAGCCGCTTGCCGGCGTCTTTCTCTTCTGTAGTTTCCTGTCTTATTTGCAGCCGTAGTCATTAATTAAGCAATCAGGACACGTCTTACTTTTACTGGAAATTGTTGTATTCTGTAAATTGTTGAAGGAGTCAAATTTCACCATCGAGACGCGATCATCGCTTTAGACTCACCGAGGTTCAAGAACTCGTTGCAGTTAGCTTGAATTTCGTCCTCCCCGGCCGCACAGTCGTTAACGCCGTCGCACATCTGTCTGCTAGTCACGCACCTGTCCCCGCACTGTATATAGACAGGAAGAAACCAGTTTTTTTCTGCAAATGTCTGCCATTATCTTACAGTAAAAACGGTTTTATCAAAGGAATACGTGTAGATTTGCATTTCAGTTGCGTTGAAGTTGCAGAAAATGAATTGAAAGAACATTGAAAATAAGCAAGAGCATCGAAATCAAATGAATTTAATGTCATCAGAAAGCATCCAAGTTTTAAGCTTTGTGCACCTCTTGCGTCATCTTTCGTCGAAGGAATTGGAGACGGATTTGGTCATTACCTTGAACTGGTACGCCCCACATTTGACAGGGCAGTTCTCCTCGTCCTCTCCGGACGGGCAGTCCTTGTACAATCCGTCACACCGGTCGGTGGCCGGGATGCACACGCCCACCTGGCAGCGGAACTCGTCCACCATGCAGGGCGGGGGCACTCCGGGGCAGTTCTGCTCGTCCTCACCGTGCAGGCAGTCGAGGAAGCGGTGGTCGCAACGCCAAGAGACCGGAATACACGAGCCGTCGTCGCACTGCAAATATCAAAATAATGGGGATTTGGGGAGAATTCTTTTCCTACAGGAAACTTCCTGGATTCTCTGAAATTGATTGCAAAAGTGGCACATTTCATGAAAAAAGTCAACCGTCTGTCTAAGTAAAAACAATTTGATAGCCGATCCTAACATTTCCGAATCCTCCAATTCCAGTATGACTATACACGCACCCTAGGGGCCACGGGTTTGATAAAATTCCGTGAATGCATTTAAGTGCAAGTAATAAAATCTTAACGATATACCAGTTTTTTTCTGCATTTCAGACGGTAAATCAGTTAAATTCAGTAACAAGGTTTGCCTTACTCCGTTAATTTATTTTGGACTAGGATGGAGATGGTTGTTGCATGCTACTTACCCTAAACTGGTCCCGAAGACAGTGGTTGGTTGGAGGGCAATTCACTTCATCATCTCCTGCCAGGCAATCCTGTCTCCCGTCACACACAGCGCTGCTGGGGATGCAAGTACCGCTCCTGCACTGAAACTGGTTCTCTTGGCAGCCGCGGCTCGGGCAATCCAGCTCGTCCTCTTCCGAGCTGCCGCCGCAGTTGAACCGTCCGTTACACACCAGGCTGCTAGAGATGCAGGTGCCGTCGTTGCAGCGGAATTGCCTGGCGCCACACTCTGGGCGCGGGCAGCCCAGCTCGTCCTGGCCCCCAGGGCAGTCCGCCACGCCATCGCAGGCCAGGACGGCGGCGATGCACCCGCCCAGGCCTCCGCAGCTGAAGTGGCCGAGGCAGGTGTCGCGGTCGCAGCCATGCTCGTCCCTCCCATTGAGGCAGTCCTGGCGTCCGTCGCAGATCAGGCCCGGGCTAATGCAGTAGCCGTCACCGCAGGAGAAGAGCAGACGGCATGGGTCGACAGTGCACCCCAGCTCATCCACGCCGCCGTAGCAGTCCAACCACCCGTTGCAACGAGATTCCATTGGAATGCACTGATCTGTATTACACTGGTATCCGTTGCAGGGCTCTGGTTCCCCGCCGCAGCTCCTCTCGTCATCCCCTAGGCGGCAGTCCCGCGTGCCGTCGCACAGCTGAGAGAGCTTCAGACACGACCCGTCCAGACAAGCGAACCTACCCAGGCACTGGAACACGGTACAGCCCTCCTCGTCTTCACCCCGGGTACAGTCGTTGCGACCGTTGCAGACGAACCCGGACCGGACGCAGTTGCCCGAGGAACAGCGGAACTCGTTGTTATCGCAGCTGCCCTGGAGGGAGCATTCCAGCTCGTCTTCGCCTCGCGGACAGTCGATGACTTTGTCGCAGACCTTGTCCAGGGTGATGCAGGCACCGCTCAGGCATGTGTACTGCTTCGGGCACCGATCTGGTGGGACACATTCTGCCTCTTCCTCTCCGGTTGGGCAGTGCTTCTTCCCATCGCACACCAGGGACGCCTTGATGCAGGTGCCGTCGTTGCATCGGAACTGGTTGGGCATACAGCTGGGCTCTTCTGGGCAGTCGACCTCGTCCTCTCCCTGGGTACAGTGGGTTTGTTGGTCGCACACCAGACGTGACGAAATACACCGGCCGTCGTTACACTCAAACTGGTTCAGGTCGCACACGGGGCCGGGGCAGAGGTGCTCGTCTTCCCCGTCGGTGCAGTCCACAACCCGGTCGCAGACTTTGGTCGCAGATATGCAGCTGTCATCGTCGCACGTGAACTGGTTGTCAAGACACCCTCGACTGGGACAGTTTGCCTCGTCTTCCGCTGTCGGACAGTCGTTGACACCGTTGCATACTTGGTCCAAAGCGAGGCATGTGCGGTCGTCGCACTCAAACTGGTTGGCGAGGCAGCCGACAGTAGCACATTCATGCTCGTCTTCACCGAGTGAGCAATCGACGAAGCGATCACAGACTTGACTGGACATGATGCATCTCCCGTTGTTGCAGCGGAACTCGTTAACCAAACACACCCGGCAGTTCTGCTCGTCTTCTCCACCGGAACAGTCATGCCGTCTGTCGCACTTCTGAGCCACTGGGATGCACCGGCCGTCGTTGCATTGGAATTGGTTTACCAGGCAGCCCGGCCCTGGGCAATTACTCTCGTCCTCCCCACCTGGGCAGTTGTGCTGGCGGTCGCAGACCATCGCCGAGGAGATGCACTGCCCATCCTGGCACTGGAATTGCTCCACCAGGCAGGTTGGAGGCGGACAGTTGCGTTCATCCTCGGCAGCCGCGCAGTCCACATGCCCGTCGCATACCTGACCGTCGTCGATACATGTACCGTCGCTGCACCTGATCTGGTCGGGTAAACACAGACAGCCCCGCTCGTCTTCGCCCTCTTGGCAATCCACACGGCCGTTGCAGACGCGGTCGGTTGCGATGCACGAGCCGTCTTGGCATCGAAACTGATGAGCCGTGCACGGAATGTTCGGACAGTTTGACTCGTCGTCCCCATCGCGGCAGTCCACCACGCCGTCGCAAACGCCCCTTTGTGGGATGCAGTAGCTGTTCAGGCACCGGTACTCTCCTTGGTCGCACGGCTGTCTCCTGTGGCAACCCACCTCCTCCTCGCCCTGCGGACAGTCGCTGACGTCGTCGCAGACAGAGCTCGGCGGTATGCATCTTCCGTTGCCACACCGGAAGCCCTGCTGGCAGCTCGGGCAATCCATCTCGTCACTCCCCGTGTGAACGCAGTCCACTTGGCCATCGCACCGCTGGCTCAGGTCAACGCACTGCCGGTTACCGCAGTGGAATCTGCCCTCGCAGGCGCCAGGACAGTTGGCCTCGTCGACGCCACCGGGGCAGTCTACCCGGCCGTCGCAGACCCGCCGGTTGGAGATGCAATGCGTCCCACAGTTGAACTGGCCCCGGCAAGGTGCGCAACCCCGCTCGTCTTCACCCCGAGTGCAGTCCAGGACGCCATCGCACAGGTACTCTCGGCTCAAACACGTGCCGCCCTCGCAGCGAAACTGTTGACTCGTGCACGGTCTGGGACACGAAGCCTCGTCATCCCCCTGGGCACAATGCTGCCGACCGTCGCACACCCTGTGGTGCGGTATGCATTGGCCGTTGGTGCACTCGTACTGGTTGGGGCACCTGTCTGGGCAGTTTACCTCGTCCTCACCTGACGCACAATCGCTTGCACCGTTACAGACAGCTATCTGAGGGATGCAGTTTCCTCTGTTGCATTGGAACTGTCCCGGGCAGTGGTCTGGACAGAGTGATTCGTCTTCACCAGAAGGGCAGTCATTAATTCGATCGCACTGCTTGTTCTGTTGAGAAGGAACAGGAAACATTTTTTACTACCAGTGAAACACGCATACACCACAATATTTAGGTCTGTAACGTTACCTTTGAACACCCGACTTCCTAACGCAAGTCAATCGAGAATCTGTTTTCGAATGAAATGTTTTGAAACTCATTTGTTTCTCAATCAATCCTTATCCCAAAAGGAATAACTGCACAGCTGCCAGTGAGTGAAATTCATGAAAGTAGGACCTAATGATTTAATATGAAATGGTGGGATTATGACGACACCTTACGCATGCACACTAGCTTCGAACAAACTCTCGTTATCACCAAAGCGGTAGGAGTTTGAACCGATATGGACCCCTCCCAACACAGATCGACAGGTGCATGTGATTGACCACTGCTCATTGCTGATGGGTCCGTGATGAGGGCCGGTATGTTTCGCTTCCACAAAGCGTCATAAGTCCACGTTCATGTCACCCACCTGGGGCAAACATTGACCGTTGTTGCAGCGGAACTCGCCGCTTCGACACGGGCCTCCGACGATGTTACAAGGCGGCGCCTCGTCTTCGCCCTCCGAACAGTCCACTTCTCCGTCGCACCTAAAAGACAATGGCAAGCAGGCGCCTGGAGGTATAAAAAACAGTGTCGTAAGAAATTCGTGCAAGTCTTTATTGGCAAGGCGACATTGGGAATGATACTATTTTATTGTATTTGCTGAGTAATCAAAGTTGATAATGCGCACGTTGAAAATGTGTTGCTCTTTCCCCTCCGGATTTGTAACAGCGTACCTGAATTGCACTGGAACTTCGTAGCTGCACAAACCCTAGTCTGGCAATCGATCTGCTCGTCCTTCCCGTCTGGGCAGTCATTGCTGAGGTCGCAAATCCAGTAGTCTGGAATGCATTTGCCGCTGGAGCAGCGGTACTGGTCCAGCCTGCAAATGTGTCTGTCGCAGTTCCGTTCGTCCTGAGAGTGTTTAGAAAAGTCCACGCTGTGAATTTTACTTGAGAATATTTTTGATGCAGCTTTCTCCTCTTTAAAATGTCGTTTTCAGTAACTCAGAGAAATTCACTTTCCCTGAGCTTTTTGTTCTAATTGTGAAGCCAAGTCAACTCAGAATTTTGGTCTTTGACTTCTACCATGAACTGAAACAGCAAACTATCAAAACAAACTTTATGATTGCAAATATCCCAATTACTGGAAAATTTTAGCGCAGGATTTCTGCCTTAGATGGCATCACACTGTTGCTCCTGAATGTGAAATTCACGTCAACATTGACCAGTTGACTGCGTATCGCTGGGGAATTACTTATGAAATAAAATTTTCTGTAGAAGATTGTTAATAACCATAAAGGGAACCTTTGAGTTTAAAATCTTTACAGCAAGTATTTGCCTGAAATAACAGAACTGTCTTGAGGATATGTAGCCTCAAATCCACTGTTTTTTTACACATCTTGTTTCCTTTCCTGTACAAACTGTTTTTAGTACAGACAGAAAATTCCACGGGACCCTTAATCAAGTAACCATTAACATCAGAAAAAATTGCAAGAGTCATGATTCATTTTGATTATTCCCAAATAGTGGAAGTGTTAATCCCTGTTCAAACGAATCTACGATTCTAATAACGATCCGTTAAATAAACTTGTCTCAATGCACAATTTGTTGTCCATATACGGCCGACATGTGGACTAACCTCGCCCCCAGGGCAATCGTTGCTGTGGCCATCACACACGTAGGTGAAGGGGATGCACTGCCCGTCATCGCATTCGTACTGGGTGGCTGAGCACAGCGGGAGGTGACTGCGTTTCGTCCTCCTTCCAGCTTTGAAACAAATAATAACGAATGAAGGACTATATGAAGGACACAATACGTGACTGATTTAAAACTAAGCAACCAACCACTGGGTAAAATACTTGGTAGCAATTTGTTGTTCAGAGGTATAAAGTCGCAAAATTGTCCTAGTGAAGTGCATTAAGGCTGATTGACGGGTAAAAGTTGAAGACTTGCCGTTGGATTTATCCATGATACAACTGCACCGGAATACTTCAAATGATTAGACAGCATCTCTTTTTTGACCCACAAGAATTATTCTTCTACCAACTGCTTTACCTTTCTAAAGTGTGCTCATTTCTTGCAGAATGTATTATTTTTTGAAAATATAACGTAAATAAAATCATTTTTTGGTTATGCTGATTCATACCGAAAAAAAGAACCGGAGCAAAGCTATGCTGAAACCATTTTGGGAAGAGTTCCATGTACGGACATCACAACATTTTATCAACAGAGGTACATGGCAGCCATCAGAAAGTGTCATGTCCTTAAGAGTCGAATTTAGCAAGGAAAAAATTGATGGACTTCCTTAAAAATACTCAAGAATCTTTAAGACCAATCTCATACAGTTTGTGCAGAGGGGGTCAAAGGATGTGTCCTTGAAGGCAGCTCTTTCCAAGCTTTCGTTGGGGTCAAAATCGTTTACCTTCTGTATCTGATTGGATTCCATCCCAGCTTCTTTCAAATTTCGGCACGCGGTGCAAGAGCCCAGGTACCTGTAGGGTTAACAATGGAATGTCAATTTTTCAGAACAGAGACAAAAGTTGGCATAGATTTTAGTTTGCCTACGAAATCTTTCAATTTCGAAGAAAGGAGTAACACTGATAAACACTTTCCTACACAGCAGTAACAATGACAAATTCGCCTGACAATTTTCCACCTGCCTACGGTGTCTCATCCCAATAGGTGTCGTTGTTTCTGCATTACTCTTGTCCTTGTCTCTTTTGCAAAATTTTACTCAACCAATGCCAAAAACATACATACGATCTTTTAAAGTTTGATAGGATGAGTTTTCAAGTGGAGTTCATGAATATATTTCCGTATTTAAAAAATAAAAACATGGCTGCCTATGGAGTAAAATAAAACAAACGACGGAGTCGAAAACCAGAGCAAAGACTTGGAATAGCGATTGGAAAATGTAGAAAGGACAACTGCGGGAGGGAGAATCGGTATCAAGGCTGCAACAAATATAGAGAGTGGACCACGATACATCATGTCCTAACTTGCAAAGAATGCAACATGTTGAGAGTAAAATAGTGGTAATACATGATAAAGAATATACGACATTGAATTGATCTCGTTCACAAGTCCACGACGTTGGATTGAAAGCGAGGTCAACTGTTTTATTTTGGGAACCCGAGAATTAAAAATGGAAACGATGAAAAAATATCTTTACGGTGCTGAATAATTTTAAATATTGGACTTGTTATCTAAATGTTTTCAGCATCATTTTCAAAATGTGAATTGAGGCATGGAACCCATGATAGTCTGACACCACCCATTTAACAGATTGCATTGCATTAGATGGATTCAGGGAACATGACACAAATGGCTTTCGTTGTAAACAACGCCCTTTAAGGAAAACGGTTGGTATGTAGAGATACTCGACCAATTAATCAATGACATGAACAACATACTCTGTAACAATGACGCTACGTCGCGGGGACTTTGAGGGTTCAGATATTGCTGAAGGACACAACGTCCGTGACCATATTAGTCGCCATATCCCTTATTTCGCCGCTTGTAAAATCTAATTGGTTTTCACATGTGAGTGGCGAAACAAGGGACCTGGCCACAGTAAAGTCACCGCCGTTAATCATCAGATACAGGATGAAGAACAAGTGGTAGTTTTTAAAATAGTCACTTATACTGTTACCTGTGTTGTCACTAAACTTACACGATTAGACATGTTAGCAGAATGTTAAACATGTGTATAGAGTGACAGCTTTCATTCATTTCCAATCTTTGAAAAGCATTTTCTCCATGCTTAATTGTAACAAGCCTGGGTGTCAATTCGTGAAAACCAAAAAATGCATCCATTTCGCTGTCGGATGTGCGCGCGCACTACTGGGTACTGGTTTGTGAAACCGAAACTGTTGATCGCGCAGTTGTTACGAACCGATACCCACTTAAGTGTCTGTGATGATTTATTTGATAGGTTTTTTTTAACATATTGCAAATTGTTTCTTTGCCTTTAACTGATAGCCACAGACAAAACGAAGGTCTAAAGTTGATTACAAAGGTCTGGATGCCCACTTCTATTTACCTGCCAAGTCTCTTCTTGGGATGAAGCTCTGAGCGCCGAAGCCAGCACCAAGACAGCAGCAAGCAAGCGGCGCAGGGGAGCTGCAGACACAATCGACGGGAATTGGCGTATCATGTTGTACCTGACCCTGACGAGTTGAGGCCCGTTGCAGATGGCGGCGATGCCCCGTCCAAAATGGGCGAGGCCCCGATCCCAGCCTGATTTATACCCTGTCTTGTCGAGCGCGTTTGGAATGTTGGAATGTGAAATTGCACATAAGTCATGAATAATAATTCGGTCTTTAGTCTGCGGCTTCCGGCAAGCAGCGTCAACAGAAGTTGATTTGAATAATAAATATTCATTTGACTGACGAAGCGTTCTTAAGAGGAATGCACTTGGGTGAGGTAGCACCACGCATTCCGATGACTCCTACATTTTTCCTGGCGCCATGGCTCGCTCCCCTGGTCTTGCTGTGGGCATGCTTGTAACGGTTTCATGTCTTCTCGTTCAAAGTATCCCCTTTGGGGCAAAGAATGTCGACGATGAAGCCTCAGCTACGAAAATATTGGTAAGCAAAGACTAATGTTACAAAATCACAGTAGTGGTGGGCCCAGTCCTCACTAAGTTAAATATGTACAAAAAGGTTATTATTATCATTATTACTATTTTTATTATTTAATTATATTTTTGGTAATGACACCAAAGATTCCTCAAAAGTGCCCTTGGCACTGTAGCTCGCACGCCCGAAGAAACCTGCTGGGAGGGGACAATGAGAAGCAGTTACAGTTTGGAGATGGGAGGGAAAACCCCAGAAAAATATACTGGTTATTAACCCACGGAATCGGGTAGGGACTGAAAACCTAGGTTTCTATGGGCGGATCCTAGCATATTTCTGGAGGAGGGGAGACTTGTGCGTGCGGTATAATTATTCAGTATACTTTTGAAGGAAAGTATTATGTATATCGATATTCCGATAGCTCATTTTGGATCTGAGGTCCGAAAAACAAATGTGGCTTGGAATGCTTTTCAGAGTGACGACTTTACCAAGACTCTGTACAATCAACTGATTGGAGTCTGAGTATACTTTTGTTTCAATAATTAAATTCGTAGGGTTTTCATTTACTAAGTGATTCTTTCAGGCCATTGATAAAAAGTGGCATAAATTTCTGTCCGGTCTTTCTGACAAGTCCCATCAAGACTGTTTTACTTTAAAAATGACAATATATATAAAAAAAAAACACAACAGGAGTCTGTCCGACACCATGTGCTCCAGGTGAAACAGCAGAGGTTATCTAGATCACCGACAGACGTGCATTCAGCCTCGACCCCGCCCGCTTCATCGCCCTCTCTCTTGCAGCCAACCACCCCTGAGGACGTTGCGTCTCACGTGAAAACCAACGAGGCAAACGGGAAACACGCCTCTACTCATGGTATTAGATTCCGATTTCTTCAATGCCTACCACCGCTTTGGGGGAAGAGTCCCATGTACGGACGCCAGTAATTATTCCCCACGGTAACCTTTTAGCCATCAGAAAGCAAAAACATGTCCAGAAAAGTTCAATTTAGGAGGGAAAACACAATTCGTTTACTTAGAAAACACTTGGAACTTTTAGACCAGTTTCACGGGGTTTGTGCATGGTGTGTTGAGTGGCGTCCGTTATATGGAATCCTTTCCCAGATTTGGACTCCTAGCGGTTCAGTCAGGATACTACCCGTTGCAAGGATTTTAGTTTAATACCCCCACCAGAATTAGTCTGGAACACCAAACCTCTAAAAACAACTATCCAGTTGCATTCAGAACTGTATAAATGCTCAGCACAATCTAACACTGAAAACAGGAATTTTCTTCCCCTGTATTGCATGAAGAAAGCCTGATGAAAGTCTTGAAATTGAAGGTCGTACAGAACACAACTGGATAGCTATTTCGGAAGATTTTTCAGTTCCAGTGTGGTTTTGGGAGAGGTATTGAAGTAAAATCTTTGCTATCCGTTCGTGGTGGCATGCACACCCAACGAATACTTGACATGTTTCACACAGTTGACGGCGCTCTGTACGCAAGTAGAGTCAATGCTGAGAAAGGACACTACAACTGCGGATTGGTTAGAAGATAATCAGAAAAACCCTACAGCGGATGCTGGCTGCTTTGTCTCATAAAGGATATGACTTAATTTAAGAACTGTATTTGGGATGTCGAGAATCTTGAGACAAAGCGCACAACGCGTGGCAAAGAGTGGCACTCAAAATAACCAAACCAACACTTTTGTACTGCAATTGCAAAGGGATTAAATTTATGTCAAAGGAAACAAATCTGGTGTATAGTCTCTATTCCAGTACAGTCTCTTGTCCCAGTATCAACGCTTTTTTTGACGTGGGGTTTGCGCCGATGTACTATTGCTGATGTCTAATCCTTTGAACTGAACTGCCGGTTAAAAAAAATAAAAACACTATCTAATGAGAATCAAATTCAAAATTTTGTTGGATTTTTTCGGTTGTTATAGAGCTAACTTAATTTCAATATTGTTGCCATTACTAACCGCTTTTCATTTCTGATCATCATTTCCAAATATGTTGTGTCCCTCACTTTTTGTTATCTAATAAAGGTTAATCTTCGTAGTCTTCATCTTGAGACTGTTTCTCCCTACATAATTTAGTATGCACACTTGACGGCACGACGGGTTTCCAGTGCCACAACAGCAGCGTCTGTCTGCTTCTGGAACGAGTCTGCGACGGCACTCCAGACTGCGCAGGTGCGGAGGACGAGGCCCCCGAACGCTGCCTATGTGACGGCATGTTCTGCAACATCACCAACCAGTGTGTACCAAGCCTGTACATATGCAACGGGGATCCTCGCGACTGTGACGGTCAGGTTAGATTAAGTTTAAGGTCAATTAAAATATTTCTCCTGACTCCTTTGCCGATACGTTTGTGTCTTGAGTAAATGACCCTTATCCCCATCAAACGGGTTGCACCTCGATTTCATCGTTACACATCGTTGTTAGAAACAAATTGTGAAAATTCATTGGAAATGTCACAAAAAAGGAACGACAACTAAAACAAAAAGGTACGAAAGGGGAAAAGGCAGTTGTAAACTAGAAACTACCTCAATTTTCTTGTTCAAAAAGTTTCCATGCACCGGGTAGGCAAAATATCGAAAGTGTGCTCGTATGCAGGCTTAATAGCAGGGGCGTAGCCAGGGAAGGGGCTGGTGGGGCACGTGCCCGTCCAAAGATTCATGGTACCCCGCATGTGCCCCATACTAAAAAGAAACGGGTGAAGGGATATTGAACAAGGCTAACGAAAGCTTGCCCACCAAAAACCACACCACTGAAAGCTGGTGCCCACCATTAAGATGTTGGTGCCCCCCAGTAAAATCCTAGCTACGACACTGCTTCACAGACGAGACCTCTCTGGAGCACCGGTAAATTATCAAACCAGCCCATGTAGCATTTATCTAGATGAATGGACTGGAAGGGTTGAAAGCCCCAGATGAAGATGCTATCAACATTATGACATAGGTGAAAAGCTTTGATCCTCTATCGAGAAATAATTTCTCCTGGATTTGTATCTCGTGTCCCGGTAAGGGACCGATACGTATACATATTGATTGGCCTCTGTCTCCGTGATTGCTATTTAGGTTTCCATTGGCTTTAATCATAAGTTTCTTCGTTAAACATACAGTCCTTTCCATGATTCATGTTTGTCCCTTCAAGACATTTATGTTTACAAGTCTATTTAAATTAAACAGTGAACTGTTGGTGACAGAATTAAAAGTTTCTGGACCCATTTTCAGGAAGAAACTACATCTATCCATTTAGAATTCGCGATAAATTTTGTCTGTGAACGTTGCTATCGAGTTCGTTGTTGGTTCACAGTTAATCACTAGCTCTTGTCGACGCACAAGCCCAGTGCCACAAGGACAAAATGCCATTGTAAGACTTGGAATTCTAAATTAAAACATCTTAAAACCCCAAGTTCACCCACTACACTTTGCTATGTTCAAAACTGATATTCCTTGTTAACACTTGGAAACAATTGCCAACGTATTCTCCGCTGGATTTGCGAAGTACAGGTTTTACCATTATTCCTCACATATACACACCTTTTGATATTTGTTTGTGAACTGAAGGATGAGCAGGGATGTCCGGAGGTCCGCCAGGGTTACTGCCTCACCGACGAGTTCCGCTGTCCGACTGGCCAGTGCATCCCAGACTACTGGCACTGCGACGGGCACAGCGACTGCCCGGGCGGCAGCGACGAGTCGCGGTGCGCCTCGAAGATGTGCACAGTGGGCTACTTCAGATGCGACTCTGGGGCGTGTGTCAAGCAGTCTTGGGTAGGGAATTATGTAACCTATGAAGAAAGATATAACCATAAATGGGCGTGAGAAAAATAAAATCTGTCTCCCTAAATATTTGTCGTCCCCCTATTAGCAGCCAAAATCGGCCCAGGTTTTTTTTTTAGGATCGTCTTAGTGGTATGGGTTCTTGGCGCGTTTGATCATAAATACCATTTAGTTGTCAAAATTCAACATTATCCATGAGGTTTGAACAGCTTCCTGTGTTGCTTAAAGTAAATTTGCTTAGCAGGGCTGCCCACTTCAAAAATGCTATTTGATGTCTTTTGCTTGGTACTGAATTCCTATTGAGCTGTTTCCTTCACACACTAATTTACTAACCACCAATTTCAGCTCCATGAATTAACACCTTGCCAACACTCTCAACATTGATTCTTTCATTGGTAGGTGTGCGACGGGCAGGAAGATTGTTTGGACGGGTCGGACGAGAGGGCTCCGCTGTGCCTTCCGCAGTGCGGTCTGACGGAGTACACCTGCCAGGACAAGCTGTGCATTGCCCGGAGTGCGGTATGCGATGGGAAGTACGACTGCAGCGAGGGGGAGGATGAAGGTGCGCAGTGCAGATGCAGTGCGCAGCAGTTCGAATGCACACCCGGGATGTGCATATCAAAGTCTCAGGTACGTGACCTTGTCTATTTTCCACCTCATGCCAACAAGTATGTACGATTGCTTCGTATTGTTCAACCTTTTCAGTTCGATAGGTCAGCGCAATGCACCTCAGCATTTTTCTGTAAGTCCTTCCGAGCAGCTTTTGTTTTCTGAAAAACAGTATTCTCCCACAGACGTATGTCGCTTATAAAAAGATCAAGCCTGAAGTTTTTGGTTTAAGAGTAGGTAGGTCAAAGATAAAATCTACTGATTGTGAACGTTAGAGGTTCAACGTTTCCGTGACACTAACTGTCATTGATGTTTTTATTCTTGGAGAAAGATCTGCTTGACTGCTGTATACGGTCAAAGTTCAAGGTTAAATGACACGTCACTGTATTTGGAAATAGGAGATTCCACAGAGGGGAATTTCTTAAGCCTCTATTTGCATCTGTCCACAGAGATGTGACGGCCAACGAAACTGTATCAACGGGAACGACGAACTCAACTGTAATGTCGTCGAGACTTGTCGGTCTGGCGAGTTTAAATGTCCCGGGCCGGTTCACAAGTGCCTCCCTTCGAGTTTTGTTTGTGATGGCAAGTTTTCGGACTGCCCCAACGGGGAAGATGAGGAGAATTGTGGGTGCGGGTAAGTGCCGTATTCAGGGATTTTGTTTCGTTTTGAAATCCAGCTTAGAAGGCATTGACTGATCATTTTAGGCCGTCAATGCATAGTTCACCCGTACTGCAGTCGAGTTGTGATCCCCTGCAGAAATACACTTATGTGGTGTGCAGTTTACACACATCATATCGAAATAAAGTGAAAGTTAGAATGAGAAGCGTGACACTATAGCACACAATTTTCGAAAGGCATGGAAAAAAGGCCTAAATTTTAGTAAATGGAACGCAAGCTGACTTTACCAAAATGCTTTGAAGATTCTGAGCATTACTTTGTTTCTTCTGACTCCTTCCGTGACAACAAGCAAGACTACTAGACACAGTTTTCCGGTTTTCCTGAGCTGAAATTCCAACTTAACCGTATTCATTGTATGGAAAATATAACACTGTATTTGTGCATTCATAACTGCAACCGCAGCGTCCAAGCTGAATAAAGGCACTGGTTGAAACTCAAAGCGACACAGCATTAAATGCAGGTAGCAAATTAACAGTATGGCCCCTTACTTTAGAACTGACGAAGTTGAGTGTTTAGACGGTACAACGTGCATCAGGGAGAGCCAGGTTTGTGACAGGGTCCCAGACTGTCCATCGGGAGAGGACGAAAAAGGCTGTGAGTGCGCACTGATTGAGCACGAATGCCCAGGTAAGACATTGCGGTGTCCGAGTAGTGCAACCGTTTTCGGGTCGTGTTTGAGCTGTCGCTGATGGTATCCAGCTTAAAACCGATATCCTTGTTGGATTGTACGGTTATTTCCCTTGAAAATTAAAATGAAGGGCATATGGATGAAACTTTAAAACAGTTCGCTCTTCAAGAACCATTTTGTGGTTATTTCTGCTTGTTCTTAAAAAGTTGAGGATTCCATTTCTTTCAGATCCTTCAACTATGCAGTCTTAAATGAAAATTAATAAGCGGTCTGGACTGACGCCACACAGTTACGATACTCTTTGAGCTGCCATCTTTGAAAACATTGTTATGGCACCGTAGTTGTATTGTTACGACCACGTCTAAGTTCTGTGACAGGGGAACTGTAAAATCAGACTAGCCGTAGCCACTCCGACATAACCTGAAATCAAAGGTGGTAGACCGCAAAAGGCTCGATAAGTGGGAGCGGTGACGCTGGTTACAAAGAATAAAAGGAAGAAACTGCCATTTCCAAAGACATTTTTGTTCATCAGTCAACCTTGTACAGAAAGTTAATTTATTTTCAGCTTTGATGGGAGCGTCTTGAGAACCACCTTTTAGGCTGTTTGTTAACAATTACTTTAATTTGACTACCATTGCGTTGTGATGCATTTTAGATGGGTCTTGTGTACCAGAGTCTGCCTTGTGCAACGGCGTGGACGACTGCCCCGACGCGTCGGACGAGGAGGGCTGCAGCACCCCGCCCCCTGCCTGCGGCCCGCCCGCGAATTTCCGGTGCCCGAACGGAGAATGTATCGCGAGCGGGCAGGTGTGCGACGGCAGGAATCATTGCAGTAGGGGCGAGGATGAGGTTGACTGCCCAGCATGCCTTGCAACCGAGTTTGAGGTTTGAAACGCTAAAATAATACGTTCCGACCCATGGGTCTTCTGAAAAACTAAATTTCGCTACATTGCAAATGCAGTAATAACTAATACATGTATATGTCAATGACCACACTACTTCGCGTTAGCTCATATAGTAGGCTCAGTTTCGATCATAATAATGAGGCTCTATTAAAGTTGGCGTGCATTTACAGGAACATCTCAGACTTGACCAGCTTGAAAGATGTTCCAGTCCACTTACGGGCAACAGAATATGCCTAAGGCTGCGAACAAGTCCATTGACAGTCCCTGCTAATCAATCACAAGTCTTTCAGGCTTCAACCATGACACAAATCATCAGAAGGGACTGTGACATAAACATTCTAATACTTCTGCTCAATGTTGAAGGATTTAATCCTTGAAACACAGGTGATAAGGCTATACTACAGCCCAGTTAAATATGCTACATCAAACAGAATTATCTCGTCCTCCCTTGTTAGAATTTATTTTATCCTTACTTGAGCTTTATTCCGTACCTCATTCCTCTCACCTTGATGTTTTAAGTGCGAGTCAGGAGAATGCATCAGCCTGTCCAAGCTCTGTGACTTCACCGTGGACTGTCTCTCTGGGAGGGATGACGAAAGGGTGGACCGATGCGGGCCAAGTAAGTGTTTACAACTTTACAGTTTACTGCTTGTGCTGCGTCAAAATAATTAGAAAACAACAAGTTTCCCCTTAAAGTTTTGAATGGGTCCATTGCATTCCAGATTCATTCCTCTTGATCCCTCGTGACCCGTCATATAGGCTAGCCTGTTTGATGTCAAGTGATTTACTGAATCGGGTATTATGTCCAGATCGATTCGATCGTTGCACGTTTACCCTTCTTCATGACAGCATGACCTGAAAAACACTAGGGCTATCCTTTCTGAATCTTCATTTTGACCAACAAGAAACAACTTGTCCAACATTGTACAAAATATCTCTCAACCTTCAGCACGTTTGATGAATTCTTTTAGCTAACAAACTATTCGGTGTAACTTTCTTTTCGCACATTATTATCATTGCGGGGGGTTTAAATGGTCTTGCTTTACAGAATAATTATGCGGTAAAAATTCTCTTTTCTCTCTACCTACTCTTTTCTCGAATCTTTTCGTGAGGTCTGTGCAACACCGATGAACTAGGCTTCGTTTGCAGCTCCGGTAAATGTATTGCAATCTCTGAGATCTGTGACGGCACTAGTGACTGCCCAGACGCTGAAGACGAAGTGGAATGTTTCACTCCTAGACCCACAGGTAAAAAAGGTGTTTTAGAGCTAAAAGATTACAATTGCCTGGATCGACACACATTTTAGCGATGGGTGCTTTTCCGGGTTACGAAAAGGACACCAGTGGACGCTAGTATGACCACTGAGCTCTGTATTTCATTTAGTGAAAGGCTCATGATTGAATGGTGCTCGTTAATCAGTATGACGCCATTAGGCTCTTGGTGGTCAGAACTACACTTCAAGAGAGTTGCGACATGAGAGTGTCACCTCTTGGAGCCAAAATGATGGCTTAATGCGCCAATGGACATGGACAGTAAGCACACAATAGCTACATGCTGCACTGCACGTAGATGATCAGCCACTTTCGTTCCAAAGTAAGTTGGTGCAGCTCTCTCCTTATATACAGCTCTTTGGGTGGTAGGCTTAATACGCCCTCTTTGTTCAGGCATGGAGTCCCTTTTTTTTGAAATCTTGGCTCCGTTGCCATTACGTCACCATCTCAGTTTCATTTATAATTTACTGAATTAGAACCCACGAAACGTTTTTACCCTCTTAAGTGCACTGGATATTTGGGGCGGGAAATTGAGTTTCACTACATTTAAGGGTCTCAACATCGCAAACCGGAGTAAAACCTTATGTCCGTTTCGGAATAGATTAGAAGAATGCGATATGCGAACTCCTGGTACATTTGGATTGGGGCATTGTTTAAATATTTGACTGAAAGTTCGTTTCTGTTTGTACAGTGAATGTTGGAGAAGAAATTGACCAACTGAAGGTTGGCGTGGGACAGTTACAAGAACAATTCGTGTTTGTAAACGAAAAAGGTACGCTTTAAGACTACCGTCTCGACTTACATTAAACATATGCAGAACCGACTCGCTTATTAGATTAGAATACAGCTGAATACGCGGAACTTTGGCTTTCTCTGTCTCTGTATTCTTGTATCTCAATGGACCTACTTCAACTGCTATTTGTAAAAATATGATGATTTCTACTCAGTATAGAAGATGTGTAACCAACAGTCCTGATCAAATTCCTCAACAGTTTGGGATTCAGGACTGGGGGAGGTTATAATGGACCCTTGGCTCTTATTGTGTTCATCTTGAAAAACCAAAACTGTATTAGTCTCGACCACGCATGCATGTGTTATGGAGGATATATGTTAGGGCATTTTTCCGGACAGCCGATTTTTGCTTTATGTGTACTGTTAAAAGCTAAGTTATATAACACTGTTCCTATGGGCAATACTCACCAATTAAACTCAAGGTCACTGGTACGGACATGAGGTGATGCAGTTCTTAAATTAAGATGCATGCTTGTCACAAGCTGAATGACGACCAAATAGCGCCCTTAAGGGATCTTGCAGGGCAACTTGTTAAAATTGAATAATGTAACGCTAAATAGTAACACGTTGATACACTATCTTATTTGCTGTATAGTTGATGAATTTGGGAGAAACATAGCCGCTTTTGACGACGAACTCAACGCCTTTGGGCAAGATCTTAACTCGCTCACTAATGAAGTCGACGAAGTAAGAGAAGAGATGGAGAAAATAAAGGAGCCCACTCCTAGCTCTGGAGGGCGCCCTGGAGTCGGACCTGGTGGAGGTGGAGGGGGGCGCCCCAATGCTCGACCTGGAGGGAGACCATCAACGCGACCCGGGAACAGACCGTCCGACGGTGTCGGACAGCCGTATCGCCCTGGGGGTAGACCATCCCAAGATAACGGTCGTCCGCCGCAACAGCAGGGGGCCTCGTCGCAAGGTTCCAGTAGGTAATCTCAGCGACCAATGGTAGAGCATAACTTAGGGAGCATGAAAACCTCGGAAAAATTAACATAATTTTTTTTCATGTTCTACAGCAGGGGAAAACAAAATTTAAAAAATAAAATTCAGTTATTCTATGTGTGATAGAAAAGAGGTTGTAAACAGAGACACTTATTAATATATGACAAATTGTAACAATGAAATTGATTTGCTGGATCTATTGGCTTTTTGTGTTTCTTTTTTGTTTCACTGGACGAAAATATCTGTCGAAGTTACAGATAAAAACAATCATTGTAATAACAGTTATGTCAATCATTATCTATTAAATGTGGCTAAGCATTAGAATATACTCTTATACACGTAGTTCCTTTTCGCTTTTATGTTTTTAGTTTCTTTATGCATTTTCAGAATAAGCAGGATCCTTCTCAATGGACATTTATTTGGAAAAACACACAGTAGTCACGTGGCGCTTGTTTTCTAACAGTAACTCCCATATGTTAAACACATAATTGTGAATTAATCCTTTGATAACATTCAGCATCTACATTTTTGGAAAAGCACCGCTAGGCCCATGGGATCAACCAGGTTGCAATTGTTAAAACACTAATGATGACCAAGTCTCGTAATAACATTGATTGTGTTGATGCACTTTTCCCCACTTGCCCAAAATTACTGGAAGAAGGAATAAAAACCCTGAATGTCAAGATTTAAGATGTCTATATGCATATTGGTTAAATCATTTTGGAAAGGATTTTGTTTTTGTAAAAGTGAAGATTGTCAAGAACAGGAGTTGTACATTTGCATTTTTTCTTCTAGTGCATAGGTGTTTATCATATATGTGGTTTTTTTTTGATAACTTCACCTCTCAAAAATATCTGGAACTGACTGGAGTTAGGTTTTCCCAGTGATGGCGTGCCATTGTGGCCACATTTGCCAAAAAGGGCTTTTATTTTTGGGAATGATTGCATTCATGTGATACATGAGAAACCACTCTAAAGGGTCCAATGAATGGAAAAAAAAACAGTCCAATACATACTGGTCGTTTGTGTTCATCACTCATTAAAAAGGGAGAAATATTGCCATGGGGAAATTTTCTCACAACATTCATTCATCAACTAATGGACTCTTCCGAAAGAGACTATTGTCGTCTTGGCTCCATTTATTTCAGAATGTTTCTAGCTGTGCCCGGACATGCACTCAAATGGCCGCTTTTCCTGGAGGGACCGACCGCCATGCATAAAACAAACCGTAGAAACACCTGCCGTTAAAACCTGGGCGACCTAACTGCCTAAGATATTTATGAATGGCTTGTCGGGCAAACTGACATAGTCAGGAAGAACATGATGAAATGCGGCGCCAACAAAGTCAGTACAAAGTTATTCACCCGAGATCGACATGTGCGTTTTCTTTTGAACTCCTAGTGCTTTTAAATTTAGTGTCTTTCCAGCGAGGAAACGATGCCCATAAGCAACTTCGTTCCAAAGGCGTTGGTGAATGTCGAATATCAAACTGAACCCACATGTTGGCTGAGCAAACCGAGGTGAGTATACAACTGAACTCAATACACTTCCGCATTCTTTGTAGATTAAAATCATTGAGAATGTCAAATATTTAACCCACCCAGATCAGAAATGGAATATCCAACAGACTGTTGTGCGTCATTCAAACATAGCCTTATTTACGAGAGTCTTGCCTGATAGACGTTTGCTGCTTCGTCTTAAGCCTTGTCACGTTGACCACGTCACAATAGCCATATACAAAAATACCTCAGTCCGTAATATCACGGCCACCACTGCATATCAAGGAATCTGGATCCGCGATGTCCTTAACCCTAACAGCCCTGAATCCTCCAATTTTAATATGATTTTGCACACACCCTAGGGTGTTAGGGTTAATCAAGCACACCGGGGTCTCTGAAACTACTTGAGGCCATCTGACCGTGCTGAATACAAAGATCATACAAAGGATTGCCCGCATTTTATGTTAATGAAATAAGCCTTTTGTAAGTTAAGTTCTTACATTTCACATAAATATGATTTAAATTCTCCACACTGAAGACACTGCAACCATAACTCGTGATTCAGGGCAAGCTTTTGTTTAGTTGCATAAGAATTGAACTGCAGCAATACACCATTCTCAATGGATAAGAAGGGCACAAGGGCACCAGTCCATTCCAGAGATGGTATTCGCTATGCAAATGCTTTCCCGCATCACGGTATAGCAAGAGTGTCTTTTCTGTGGGTGTGTACCAGGCATTGCAGCTTTTGTGCCCTCACAGACTGAGGTACACGGTCCCTTTCCCACCTGAAGCAGGCCTGTTCCTGCGCATGTTGTCCTAATCCAGAAAGTCGACCAGTTCATTTGTATCCTTTCAGTTGTTTATCGCCCCTTTCAAGTTTCATATCCCTAATACCCTCCAAGCCTCAAGCATAAGTTGAATTTCGTTCTATATAACATCGTCAAACCCTTGCAAAAATCTGGCGAAGAACCTTTCAAAAACCCACCAGGGGAGCCGAACGTTCTGCATATTAAAATACAACTTAGCACAAGACGGGCGAAAGATAATCCTGTCAAGGCACAGGGGAAATATTGGAGGTTGGTATGGTTCTATTCCGATCAGCGTTCTCCTCTATTTAACGGGCAAAGTAAATGGTTGCACAACTGATCAAATTTCTGCTCCTTTTTTGTTCATTTCCTCAAAGGCAGCTGCAACATTCTGTGACGGGCCTGTCAGCAAAAGTACGGTTTGAACTTCCAACTTAATGCTAATTATGTTATAGATGGAATATGAATGGGCTATGCAACGGCTTGTGTCATCTGGTACCGCAGCATAAAGTGCAATCATTACAGTGGTATGCTCCGTCCAATTACATGTTCAAGGACATTGTATGTTAAATCTACATACGATCCGAGTCATTGAATATCTGCAGTGTCTTTTCTGCACTGAGCGTATTATAACAAAAGACAGCACTTTTTTTTTTTTTTCAAACCATCTCAGAGCTTGTGGTATACGCACTCCCCTGAGATCTCAATTACCGCTTGCGTTTTATTGAAACCTGTCGTAAACTTTAATAAATCTGATATGTTTCATCTCAGGTACAACATTCTGTGACGATTGGTCAGTTTTGTGTAGTTCAGCACTTTCTATCTGCGTGGTCAATGAACAACATTTTATTCGGCAAGACACCGAATCAGGACTTGTGTGCGTTCTTCCCCCTCGAAGTGCCCCTGCGGATTCTTAACAGTAGAGGTTCACAGCTTCGAAAAAGAAACTGAGCGTGAATTTCTTGTGATAATGAAGCAAAATTGGGAACTTGCAGTGCCTGTATTCGGGAAAAAAATGGGAGGTCATTGTTCAACATGGCGATGGGGAGATGAAATACATGTATATCGTCATTTTAAAGGGATACTTGTGGTCTTAAGGGACGGATTAAACCCTGGCCAACAAAACCTCCAAATAAAGAGGTACATGGTTAATCAAATGTTAATGTGCATTTAAACTACCTGAGAGGATTTTTGCTGTGCCGTAGGGTGTCATAATCGTGATTACCGATCCGCAACGAAGAGCGAAATGGATCGCTGCAATTCGACGCGAAAACTGGACTCCAAACTCGCACGCGCGACTCTGCAGTACGTACTTCATTGCGGGTAGGCCATGCTGTTCCCTAACGTGGTGCACGTCGGACTTCCTGCTGATTTTCGCCTCACAGTACTGCCAAACCTTGAACTATATCATGCTCTGTGAACACCATCCAACTTATAAGCAATGTCAGATAATTCTTGAATGGGATTCGTTATTTTCTTCTTGAACATCGATCCAAATTGTTACGATTTGGCTTGACGGCTGAGTTGGCAGGCAAGTCGAAAGTCACGTAACAACGTGACATCGGTGAATAACCCATACAGTCACCAAATATCTGTTCCATCTTCTCCCGTCTTTAGGCTCCGGGATGACCCACACGCAACCGATGACGTATTCCTCAACGCGATCCCTACTCCTCCTGCTCAGCTTTACTGTGTGATTGATATGCAAATAGCGCCTCCTCAACTGCTGCTAATTTAACTGTCAAAGCTGCCACCGGGCGCTTTATTACTTTTATCTAAACAGAGGAAGAGCGAGAAAAGAAATATCTCACGCTGTTTGGAAAAGGGCAGGGTTTGGGATCCCGCGTGTCACCCGACCAGCAAAACCCGGCCCGCTGAAGGATATTGATAGCCCTGGTGCTGTCAGGATGGAGAGGGTTATCTGGGTCCGATATGCTGGTCACAATACAAGTTCCGCGCAGACGAATGACCGGCCTCGTAAAATGCGTTTTTTTTTTTTTTAGATAGCAGGGAATCTGGGGATTGGGTAAATAAATCAAACAAAGGTACACGCCGATTGAAATTGTCTTTGCAGCCAGGTAGGGTGTGCGCCAGGAAGCGGCATGGCGCGCAGTAGTACATTCTTGGTGGTCTGATGGCAAAACCTCGCCGTAAATCAGCTGCTGTGGGCGGCAAATCCACGCTGCTGTTAATATACGATATATACCCGACCTATCAGTGGCGCGCTATAAATCCCTACTGAAGGCAACACAAACGCCTCGGACAAAAAATTCTGAAAGGGAAGTAGAGGGAACTCAGCCCTTGATATACTTTTGCGGTTACTGATCACTTAAAAATGAGAGTGAGATGGGCCTTTTTTTCTAATGTGGAATTGATAACGTATTTCCAAGTTTTCTGTGAATAAGCTTTAAACCTGCTGTTAAGTATCGCTATAGGTTGTGGAGTTGTTAAAAGATACTAGAATCTCAAGCACTTGTGGTCCTACGTCAGCATCGTGCAGGGATATTTATTCGCAAAGCATTGTGAAATGTGGAGAAAAAAAATTATCTTACGTCGTCTTGATTCATCTTATAAGGCCACTTAAAATAAAAAGATAGTTTAGCATCAGTTGTATTTACCAAAATTGAGGAGGGGGGAGTTTTTTTTGTGTTTTTTTAATACGTGAACTTTGGTATGCATGCTGATCTGGACTGCTGCTAGCACGGAACGAAAGCGCCATGTTCACTTCCGACTCGGGCACAGAAGTGCACATGACTGTACGCAGGTTGCATGTTGTGCCTGCCCGAGGTTATGTGGGCGTTGTAGAAACTACGGGGGCAGCTAAGGACATCGGAAAGACAATTTTTAAAGAAAAAAAAACACGCAGCAAGATTTTCTGAGGCGGGCGCTGATGCTAAATTGATTATCTTTTTTTTTTTCATGCGGCCTTATACGTCTGCAAAGCGTGGACTATTACACTACAGGAGATTATCCACTCCACCAGAAAGGGCTATACATCCTCGTGAACATGAGTGTCGGAAGGGGGCTAGGGGACTCTCTCCTTCTGGGGAGGCTATAGGATTAATAAAAAAAAATAGATAAAAAGGAGAGAAACAGAAAAGGACTGTATCACTGTCGTAGTTTATAATTTAGAGGATCGGAACGGCGCCCCCAACCGTCATGGTCCAGCCTTCTTCATTTAATTGCAGCCATTTGTCGCTCTATTCTCCTCTCCCCCTCCGCTGGAAAGATTCCCGTGCGAAAGTAATGCCATGGATAGAACAGAGCCAGGTTCTGTTGAATACCATTGTTTTAAAACTGCTGTTTATCGGCTGTTCCCAGCTGCCAACGTTAATTCCCAAACTGCTTTCCAACTGTCATAGTACGATGACACGCTGACTTCCAAAACGATTTGTATCGCGTCTGAAAAAAAACTATAGTCAGGCTCCGGGAGTCTTTGGATGTTCTTTATAGAGTAGCACTCATTGCAACAGAACGGAATCTGGATCAGTGACGTTTAGGAATGAATACATACGTATGTAACATGACCTTAAAACCATTGCGGTTGCCATGACAGGGTATGTAGCACACTGTCTTTCACGTGCAGCCAAAATTTGTGAGCAGTATGCTTGGTACATTATCAAGATTAACTGCGTTCATCAAACCACATGAAACAAGATATGAGATTAATAAAACCCTCCCGTGTTTTGTATTGGTCATTGTTTCACCTTTCAGACATCTATTGGATGTGTTGGGTAACAATAGTCTCGAGTGTGTATAGGGATTGGTGATCTATGGAGGTACCCCTCTGTCTCATTTTTGCTGGGTATACATTAAATCATTTTCCCTTCATGCTGTTGGCTATATTATGGTTCCTTCAGTGCAGGCACGTATCGTATTTCGTGTCACTTTACGCCAAAGTACGTGAAATATGATTCCTAAACGGCCAGCTTGGTATCAAAATGTATTCGCGTTTGAGTGATTTTTATGCACGTTGTGTAGCCTTTAGCAGCCAACGTGCGCTTCACGGAAAGGGTGTCCAGTGCGTTGAAAATCACTTTGCACTCTGCCGAGTGCCAACTCATGTACAGGCAGATACAGTCCCTCTTTCCATAGTTTTTTTTCCTTTGGTAATGCAATGCCATGACCGTAACCAGCAGCGGCGCTGTAATAATGCGATATATGGCGGCCTGATGAAGATTGATAGACGGTGGGGGATTTCGAAATGAGGATGTAATTTAGTACTAGGCCCATCTTGGGTGACTCACGTTATTCTCTCCATTGATGTCTTCGCAATTAGGTAAGAAGAAGCCCGGAAGTTGTCCGTGGCGTGTATCTCAGAAGAGTGCATCGAAAAAGGCATGACCAAACCGAAGGTCAATTTTAGTTGACTATATACATCTGGGTATTTGGATAGGTCTAATTACTTTAATGCAAGATGTTCGCCTTTGTCAGATGGAAATGCAAACCGACGAACTTTGTACATTAGAGGCACGATCCACCTGAAGCGGCGTAAATTATAATGCATGCTGCACATTAATTCGTGCTTAGAGAGATTTGTGGAAATTGGTGATTTTGGAGTGCGTCAGGTGCAGAGTCCATTTTACAGCCTCTGCATGTTTTCATGTGCAAAGTTAACCGTGGGTTGATTGCTCAATTTCATGGATTTGAAACAGAAAGCCAAAACGAAAAAAAAAAATTAAAAAAGGGCAAAACAAATTGAAAGATTACAAAACGGCATGAACAAAATGAAACGAAAAAAATACGAGACCAAAACCAGAAAGTCAAACAATCAAAACCCACAAAAATGTTTGAACGTTACATTCGTAACCACCTCTCGGTAAAGCAGGGTTTGACACCATTGCCATGCCCGTTGTGTTTTTTCCCTCAGTTAAAAAAAAAATTACCACCAAAGAAATAAAAACTGTTAAAAGAAGTGGTTTCCAAAAACCCAACCACGAGACTTGGTGACACATCTGTCCAAATCGCACGAGCAGAAAGTCGGGCAAACTGTGAAATGGCATAGTTAAATTAACAGGATGTGGTTCTGAAATAACACATTAACCTGTTTTCCATTATCCTGTCCGAGCACAACTACCCTTCTCACCGTTGGCGAACACAAAAGCAGACATTACAGTTGAAAGTCATGTTTTGTCGTGCGTCATAACAGACGCAAATAAACTTATCTTGCTCACTCAGTCAGAGGGAAAACAGCTTAGTATCAAAATGAGGCTTAAGCTTTAACGCATTTTATAATACTAACTGTATGTTTCTAAAACAGTATGGTTGCAGGGACAGTTTTGTACTTTTTTGTGTGACAAACTGTAGTTTACAACCATGACGTACACTTTGCCAACCAAGCACTTTTCTGCTATTTCAACGGTGGTCAGTCTCTGGAAACCGTGCTATCACGTGGTACATTGACGTCTCTTCATCAGAACCTATGAAATTACTTGTCTGTCCTTCCTTAAGGAGATTGTTGTTTTGTTAATTATCCTCACAAGCGAGCTCTAAAGTGTGACACAATATTAAAAACGTAGGAGTTTCTACAATGTAACTAGCATGAGCGACAAATGACATCCTTTTATTTGAAAGCATGCAACGAACAAAATGGCGTGTTTCAGTCATCTCCCCTTTCAAACATTTGACACATATGGTTTAAAGGGTCCAGACAATGCAATTATTGCAGGTGCTCCTTTGTGTTCAACTAAACCCATTTTCGGGACATTATGGCACCAATTTGATTTTTATGCCCTATACAAAATGCATAATTGTGACCAAAAGTGTAGTGTCTTCGAAGTCAGAAACCTTTAACAGCTGTTTCTTCCATACATTTGCCTTCATTCGGGCAGTCTTTTGGTCATCAGTTTTATTTAATCTGGCCATCTGTTGTTTCAGTTTATGGTAAAAGGCCATAGAGCTAACAGTAATCGAAAAATATTTCAATGAACACATTTTGGGTCTAAACTTTGAGCAAAACTAAAACAAACAGTATTTTCATGTAATGACCTCACAGCAGATGTGCTCACATTTGTCAGGAAAGGCATGGACAATTTGTGAAAGTTTAAAGTGTATTTTTTTCGAATAAAGGAACACACAGATAACAGGGGGGTATCGCACAGTTTTCTTACATTCAAGAAGAACAGACTGTTGCACAGAACGTTCCTAAGTAACTTTCGCATCGTGGACCCCCTGAGAACAAAATCCAAATAACAATAGATGCTGCATTTTTCACAGATTTGATAGCAGAGGCCCTTTTTCGACCAACGTAGTGGCGTAACTGATGGAAACGTCGGGGTAGTGAAAATAAATACCATGTCTTGTATAATTCAGTTTTGTTCCTTTCAGGATTTCAAACGGATTCATATAGAGGGGGCCAGGGCCTGAATAACTGGCCAGAGGAATGAACCCCCCTCCCAAGTTACGCCGCTGACTGAAACTGCCCCATACAGACTGTCCTTTTCATGTCCCGTGTGCTCAGAAAGGGACTCGATTGCAGGTCTAAGTTTCAGCTGATTTATCATCAGTATAGATACATTAATGATGCGCAAACGGAGAGACGTCAAGGCCTCTTACGGACGCAAATCTGGCCTATTGAAGCATCTGTGAAAGTTTAAGCATTGCTAAACTCAAATGCCATTAGCCAATTATTCAATTACAACCAACAAACGGTGAGTGTTTGGGTTTGTGTACAACATTTTATACAGGCTTCTTATTCATTATTTCCTCTGTAATAATTAATCTATAGAGGAAACCGCCCGAAATCCCTAATACTTGATGCGATAAATATTTTCGTTGAAGTGCATTAAATTAGCTGTCTCCTCTCTTAAGCACAATGTTATTCTAATTTTCTACGCGATTAATAACTGGCATTTATGACAGCTGACTAAGATACTTTTTTTCATGTTATAATTATCGATTCTTGGCCCAAACACATGCAGAGTATATATATGGCCTCGGAGCCGGATGTGCCTTTTAGCACGGGAAACATCAGCCACACAATCTTACAAGAATTATTACCAGTATTCCTATCGAAGAAATGTTGGCAATGATCCATAGGTTGAACCATAATTTTCATCCAGATCTTTGTACCCAGCCTTCCGTCTTGCCCAATTACGAAAGATATTTCCCAGATTTAGACCATAATCGCTTTCCAAGGCCTGCCTTTACAATCCTTTCAAATTCAATAAAACAAGGATGTGACTTCGTTTTACGTCAACGTCTTAATGACTACTCCGAAAATTTCTCTGACAAACACTTATTCACCTACCAAATCCATTACCCGTATCAACAGCGCGTGTTTGCCCGGCTAATAGAGGCAGACAGGCGTTCAGAACAATCACAGGCGAAGACCGACCACAGAATTACTCATGCGGAAATGTAAATCGGGAGCAATCATTCAGGCAGTAATGTTCGATAGCATGCCTACGTAAAAATCCAACAGGTATACAGCTCTCTGCGCGGCTGTTGAGTGATTTGGCCACGGTTTTCCCCTTTTTAGTAATGGTCCCTTCTGACTGCGTTAGTTCCGTTCCGTGCGGGTGGCGTGGGCGGAAGTCAAGTTTACCCAGGCAGCCCTTGGGTGCCAACCAGCCAAAGTCAAAGAGATGGTTTCAATTAATTCATCAAATGAGTAAGCCGATATTGCATGCTTTGGCCTTGAGGTTGATGACGGAACGGTTTTCAGCGCGCATCCACCGAATCTCAATCAGGCGGGAAGCGGATTCATTTCAGTCATGATTGAACGCTATTGATTTATAGACTTAAAGTACAACTCCTCTGATAATTACCTTTGAATTTGGGTATTCATTCATGCTTGATTTTTCCCCCGAACATTTATTGGGTCCTGTAAGGCGTCTTTGAAATTATGCGCCATTCACGGGATAGAGTGATAGTGACGTGTTTCATACTCAAAGCCTTTATGAATTACCCCCCCCCATCGTTTGTTTCATTATGTAGCTGGCGTTCTCAAGTTTCAGTAACTCAGTCGGTCTACGAATTAATGTATTATGTCCACAGTGTCATTTTCAAAGGTTTTTATGACGATTCTGCTGTATCCTGAATAAGTTAGAAATAAACACAAATTTAAACAAAAATATGCTTTAAAAATATTGCAATGGCCAAAAAAAAGGTATTGCAATATCACGCTATATTTCTACACATTTTTTTTTTTATTTACCGATGCTGGTTTGATGCTTGATTTATGATAGCGCAAAGAAATGCAGTGACTTAAAAACGTTTGAAGTCAGATCTGATCGTCAAACATGTACATTTGTGTACATGTACTTGCGTACGGAAGAACAGCTTTTAGCGGCCAACTTGTAAAGAATGAAAACGCAAGGTACTGCCGGGCGACGACACATTAGAAGTACGCGACGGAAAATGTCATTAGAGGAAATTGACCAATGGCCTTCTGGACATTTCCCCTCTTGCCACCGATAGTTTTTTTTGTTACTGGTGACTTGAAATTAGAAATGTATGGTCAGACTTGTCACCGTGACACATGCGCACTAACCATGTTTTATAGGCTTATTACATGAACAAAATTTGGCTGACATTTGGGTTAAATGAATATGTGGCCAAATCAACAGGTAACGGTTTCGGGCACTTCCGGTCTGTGACTTATCACAGATGGCTTATGGGAAAACTCAGCAGATATATACGTTTGCAAATGTCTTTACGGAATATGAGAAACAGTCTTCTGCCTGGATAAAGAGCAGCGCACAAAAAGTTGTGCTTTCGGTGAGATTTCGATTGCAAAATGTAATAAGCTTTATTTCGAAGTACAGGAAACGGTGGTTCGATAGTTTTGCAAATGGACTTTCTTGCTGAATTTCTGGTTTCTATATCAAAAACGATAGACACGAACAGAAAAAGGACAAGTATTTAAAGCTGGGAAAAAGAATTGCGTGCCTCAACAAGAGGTGGTTTGCCATCTTTGTGTTCAAGAAGGGAATAGTATCAAAGTACACAAAAATGGGACAAGTAAATTGCATGAACTTCCACAGTACTTAGCATGTGTTTCCTAAAAAATATTTCGTGGACATTTAGGAAATAAGTATAAGGAGCATAAAAAAAACAAGTTCTGATCTTTGCCATTCAGACAGATTAATTAACGTGCATAATGTTGTAAACACAGAATTCTCTAAATATTTGCACCTTGAAAAATGTTTAATGAAAATTATATATAACATTAGTAGTCTTACAAAAACGATGAAAGTGTTGATGAGTGTGAATTACCAGATATTTTAAATTTTCCCTTAATTGAATACGATAGCAAAAGTTTTAATATTTAATGGAACAACTAAAGCCTGTTTTTTTGCACAATGTTGAAGCTCGGAAAGGCTTCTTCGGTTTCCCACAACCCCCTTTCTCTGATGGTACACGTGGAAATGCAAACGGCCAGATTCAACCTTCACTCCCTGTGTTTTCCGCTGGTGTGTCGGAAACCACACAAAATGTGTTTACGGGAGTTTTAGCTGTTTTAGTCGCTCGTAATGGGTGGAAATTGGTATGGCTGCCGACGTCTGTGATTGACAATTGATGAACCAGTTCTCGCTGGAAGTGAGTGCACGACTCTATCCGCCTCCGCAGCTCGCCTACAACGGGCTGGTATCAGGCCTGTTAAAGGCAGGATACGTGGCTTGTCAAAGCCACCCATCTATTTCTATGAATCAACGTCTGACGCTGCATGGACAACTTTCGGGACTTTTTATTTACGAGGAAAAAAGTCAATCCCCGTCATCCTTCGAGGTGATCTTCTTTATCGTCTTTAAGATTTCGTCAGCATTGTCCTTTGTGGTCATCTCTCTTTCTGCCTCTTTTTTTTTCGAGCGTCCTTACATTTAAGTTAACATGGGTGAAGCTATAGTTGACAGCAAAACCTATGCACCCTTTGACGCGGCCCGCCCTACTCCGGTAGTGCCACTAGCTTTGCTCATGTTGAAAGGACTATTCGAGGGAAGTGAGTCCTGAAACTATAGACAACAAAAATTCGAGTTAAATTCAGTTTATCTCGAGTTTCCACTGGAAGTGCTTTTTCCCAAATCGGCCACATTTAGTATAAATTTCTAGCTTTCACACATATCTTATCCGGAAATAATGGAGTATTAGAATACCCCAATCGCTTGAGTATTTTCAAGTTCGGGTTTTCCTTAATGTAAAGTCAGTTTGAAATAAATGCATGTTTAAAACGAGGTTACTTCAATACATTGCGCACAAAAGACAAACATCTTTCGGGGAATTGTACCATTGTACCGCTAACATGCGGCAAAACTGGACAGAAAAACAAAACAAGACCTTTGCTAAATTTGCCATACCATAAAGTTAATCAGAAAAGAGCCAAACAACATGCCCAACTCTAATATACCCTCTTCATACGGAATTAATTTCGTTTCTTTCGTATTCAAAATATTTATAAGCTAGCGGGTATTCTATTCACACGTGTCAATTTGATAGGAGGATTCCGTGACGAGTGAACGTAGACCGCGAAGTAAGAGACAAGTGTCAGCCAAGGGCTGCGGTCGGCAGCACAAGCTCAGTGTGTCCTCGCTGCCTCTGCCTTTGTATGAGTAAATTATATTTAATCTTGGTTTGGTTTGTTGCCCATCTCTTGATTTTTTTTATTTGGATCTAGTCAAATGACTTTATCTTCTATTCCACTGTGAAGAATGTAACACCTGAATTGAGACAATGGAAGTTATTTGGGCACGTGTTGTGATGTAAGGATAATGAATTACTTGCTGGCCTATGTAGTGGTATTCAGCGATTCCGGTGGACCTGGCTAAAAACTGCACCAGATTACTGTACCGTAAATCCTTTTTTCCACATGGTTGTTTGTAACGCAGACTGTCCGTTAGACGAGGAGACACAGACGTCAACGGAAGAGACGGTGCATGACGTCATTCCACTCAAAAATCGAAACAAAATGTCATCTGAAACGCCGTGATTTTTGCAGAAAATAGGCTACCCTTTTAGACTGATTATAAGCCTCGAGTCATGATGCCAATCCTGTACTCCAGTTTCATTCATTTCACTGATTGTCAGTTATTTGGTTGATAATAAGGGTGTAAATTTAAGCATTACAGATAAAATGAGCAAAATAAGTGAAACGTGCCAGCATGCATGTTTGTATGGGGATACTACGGCTATTCGACGCAGAACTCGGCAAAGTTGAGCCAGGCTCAACTTTGCCAATTGGTCGCGGGCTGGTTTGAGTTAATCCGCGTTGTGGGCGACACCTCAATAATTTAGCACGTTTCCATACCGGTTTGTCCGCGTGGCAGTTTGCGTCTTTATTGTGTTGCTGTCCGCGTTTCTTACGTCGATATGGAAACCATATTAACATGGATGACGTTGAAAATGGCTCAGCCTCATAGATACTGTACAATATTAAAACGTTATATGCGATTGCCTTGAGCCAATTTTCAGGATAACCAAAACACCTTGCCAAAAGCTGTAACAAATATTTACAAGTGACTGTTACACGAGTGAGGTTATTGTTGGGGGTAAATGTTACAAATAGAGAAAATATATGATTTGGCAAGGGCTTCGAGACAAGAGTCAGATCCTAATATTTTAAATGTCTAAACTATGTTATTAAAATATTTCATACTAAGGGCTTAATCGCGCATTTTTCTCAGCTGTTAGGAGTTGAATATGTGCTTGCAGACAGGACAAAAACCTTTCATGGTATACAAATGTCAAAAAATTCTGGAATAAGGAAGGCATTAGCATGAAAATTTAACAAATGCCAGATCTTAATTAAACACTGCACGGCGAGCTGCAAACACTGTACGCAGCTCAATTAACATGGTGTGGGATGCACGCAAACCACTGCTCCAAAGAGACCCGAAGTAGCCGTAATTGGACTCCACTATTTAAGACTAAATCTAAGGATACAATCAGAGACCGACGCATCGCTGAATTTTAACCTACTCCTCGTCTCCTTCTTCCCCCGTCTCAATTACACCTTCCTCCCTACCAGCTGTCGATCATCCTCTTTCATCCTCTCCATCGTAACACGTCATCACCATCAACATCACTTCTGGAGGAAGCTAAATAAACATTATACTAGGGGGAAGTACAGCATTGCTGGTGTATAATTTTGATCGGACAAACAGGTTTAGCTCGAACAAATAAGACCTACTATATGCAAGCCGTGCTTCATAGCTTTATAACTTTGTTCTAGAAAGAAGGTTTTTTTTCTCCAGTTTCCTGTTTACATTTGCTTTGTGACGATTGTAGTGTACGGATTTTATGTGATTGCATCGTGCAGATTTTTCCAAGAGCATTTTTTTATTTGTTTTAATAGTCGTGTTTATTATTTAATAAACAATAGTGTTCTAGTTCTATGTGTAATTTTAAAAAGATATGACTTTTACTCTAAAGCTTAACTCTGATAGATGGCCCATTGAACACCATCTTCTTTTTGGATGAGATGGCTACCATCTGAAATAAAGCTATTATTATTATGTCTTAATTCGTATCCTTAACACTGGTGTTGCCGCTTGATTTGGAATTAAATGTAGTTTCACGGAATATATCACAGCCCCATGTGCTATGCAAAGGCCTTCTTGTATAGATCAACACGCCTTTATCTTGCATTGACTGAGTCCAGTACCTGAGATTAGGACCATACATTGGAAAAATTCTGAAATTTCCGAGTTCGCAAATAAGTCGAAAAAAGCGTTGCACCTTATACGTTATTTCACTTTTTCTCCATTAGTTATTATTTTTGTTTGCTTATTATTATTTATGTACTTTTTAAAAACCCTTTTGCAAATGTTTGTCAGTTTAAATACTGAACACTTGGTCACTTCAATGTCCCATCACCACTGGATATAGAGGTTGGGATATGTCGTCCAACTCCTCTTGTGTTTATGCACCTATTTCTATGCAGTGTTTTTCCTAACACTGTTTAATCCCGATAAAAAGGAGCATCGTCTTTAATGCAGACAATAACTTCGCTAAGCATTGAAACACTAACAGAAAGTTAAGCAAACTGAAAGTAGAAAAACTGTCTGTCTATACGACCGAATTAACCTCTACTGAAACCTAAGAGAACACGGCTTGTTTGGTGTTATGATTAATATTTTGCTACACTGACAACGAATGTATGAACATTTTCGTGAAACAGTATATCCACGCGTCAGTGTCGTGCCTGGCGCACAACTTGCAATGCAAACAGTGCGGTGGCTCAGCTACGCCATTTCGCTGGGCAGCTAATTTCTAGCATGACAGCCAAATTAGTGTTAGCTGAACATATATTTATTTGTTTATTTATTTACAAGTACTCTTTTTTGTATACAGTGATACATTCAGTCATGTTATTAGACGTGATCTCAAATGGGGTCCCACTAGGAGTAAAAGGACAAAAAACAATAGACCTGTTTGGACACTTAAAAATACTAACATCAGATATATAAATATGAATTGTATGTAATCTCATTTGACAGGATGAAATTTTATTTGACGATCGAAGGACATAAAAATACGTTGATTCAGCTTTCAAAAGTGAACAAAAATTAGCCAAAGATGATCACTAACATTGCAAGTCATTTATTACCTATTGCTACATCATTGCTGTCGTTGTTGTGGGCAACATTCAATCATTGAGTCTTCTAGCTTAAACATTAAATCAAGGTATTTCATTATTAATAGATATTTCAATACTACTTTTATGAGGAAAACGGAAACGACTGTTTGAATGTCAGTGTTTGTTTTCAATATTAGACTTAACATTATCTTTTTCCACTCAATTTCATTATTCATTTGGAGGGCTCGTTTGATCTGCCACGAGGCTGGGATATCATTCACTACCTTGGACGGCTGTAGATTCATCCAAGCGCGCCAGATGATTACAAGCTGGACAGCAAAGTGACACGCATCAATTCTTTTTGCATGTAATATTTACCGCTGTGAACGAGTATTGAGCGAGGCTGTGGCGCGTATAATGCTTTCCGCGTTTTTTGGACCCCTACTCTCGTCTGCTTATTTTCCGTTGCCGTTTGGTTTGGGCACGGAAGCACGAAGTCTGATGCCCTCAGTGCGACAGGCAGAATATGATATTTTGTGAGGCACTGTGAATGGACACAATAATATTGATTCTGTCATAATAGACCGTTGTCATAAGATTGAATGGACCTCCTGGCAGCGCCACAGGGTAAAGTCTGGTATCCCCCTCGCGCCGCGCTGTCGTTTACTCAGTAAAGGAGAGGATAACTTGGGCCCCTGACTAGAGTTTCAGCCAACCTCTGTGCAATTATCGGTTTCGAGAGGTTGTTTAAATGATCATTATCGAGATGATCGATTCCAGCCTTCATTTAATACGTTGTTTTCCGCGCGAGATCAGTTGCGGTTGAGGCCATTCGTTACTGTAAAGATATTTTGGCAGTATCGATTAAAGGCATTTTTTCTTTATTCCTAGACTTCTGATTCACTCTCGTAAATGATTTCCCCTGAGAATTTGACACTGCTTGTTAAAAATGCCATTTCCTTTTTCCTTTTGATAAGACGGGTTAATATTCCTGCTCATTTCATGGACTTTTTTCATTACAACACACTTACTGAATGACTGAGAGCTCAGAGCTCGATATTGTTAGGTGCATGAACTGAAAGTTTGAAAAATCGAAAAGGAGTATCCAAATTACCATTTTATTAACAGCACTTTTCAGCTGCAGCTGGGACCAGAGTGACACTCCAACATGCAGTTTTCCAGCTATAAAAATTACATAGAGAACAGACAAACATAGCAAGGATACCACATGGTATTTGTCCCGGTTCATATCAGCTTTCTTAAACCAATACGAAACAGTATTAGAACCTACTCATGTCGATCAAATACATTTTTTTAGACTGGCGAACGCAATTCAAGTCTCAAGCAGCTTTGCAGACCCCCAGCCAATACATTGACGTGGTAAAAACGTTAACGCTGGCAAACAGAACTAATTCTATTCGGACAAAACAGTACGTACGCATAATAACTTTATTGTTATCTTTTGTAGCCATCATGGACATGAAATAGACATAAGGGCATTAAAGCGAATCTTAGGCCACATTGATGAAACGACGAGATATGGGAGAGATTACGCTGCAAATAAAAATATCATTTTGGCAGGTAGTTATGTTAGTTAGTTTATGTAATTTCAAAGAAAGGCATATTTACATCAATATATCATTGAAACTGTCATTGTCAAAGAGTACTATTAATGACATAGTTATTGTGAAATATTTTCCCTTTCAATCTTGCCAAATCTTTACTTCATAACAGTTTCAATGTCTGAGCTTTCCATCAATTGACCGGGAAGGGGAAACCGTCACATAAAAAGGACCATGGAAATAAAACTTTAAGCAAGTTTGGCAAATTTCTTGTTGAAATAGACCCCGTGGTGTGATCCCTCGCAGTCAAGTATGCAAAACAACCACAATTGAAACTGTATCATGCAATATTACATTTGCGCTCGAAAAGGACAAATTGAAAAGGAAAAAACGATATCCCTACGTGCACTGGAGGTAGAAGAGTTGTCTGTCGTGCACCAGTGTTACATTCAGGAATGTAGACGTCGCACTTCCCAGTGCGATTAAACGCCGGAAGAAATCAGTTGAAAGAAAAATAGTGCACTTTTGTCACTGGAGCAAATTGCTCCTGCGAGGAGAGAAAATAAAAAACGAAAACCTTGCAACAACGCAAAGTTGTTTGAGGCGGTGACACGGGGAGTCGAGAAGTTTGCCATTCAGAACACGCGATACGATGTGGTGGCTGCCGTGGCGTGCAGCACACCGGTGTGGAGGAGTTAATAGCGTAAAAGCCCGCGAATTATAGTGATTAGGCCCACATGAGTCGGGGAAATCAAAGTGGACTGCCGCGTCTCCTCGCCTATGTCCGGGCCGTGCAGGGTTGACTGGCAACGAAAGAGCGACGCTCAACTACCCGAGCATTGGGGGTTCAGCATTTTTAGGCTGACAGGTTGGTGTGCCGACAAAATTCCCGAGGACAGATCGGAGGTCTCTTTCTTGTCAGTGCACACCCCTACCAAATTTGTGGTAAGTTGGAGATGTAAGTTGTTTCAAGAATCTGGTTGATCGCATGAGTCACATCCATTACAGTCAGATCTGCTACAAGTCCATCTAAATTCAATTTAAGATCACTTCAATGCTGCGCATCCAGTCGCAAGTAATAGGGCATGAGCTCCATGGTTTTCTGTTGTATTCTATTAGAAATGTATACATGTGATTTTTAGTTGAGACTGAATGAGACGGACTCATGATAATCTTGTGGGGATTCTTGAATCCTCATGATGTACTCAAGTGCAATACTGCCGTCGGCTGGACTTTTATTTCAATGAAAGTCCTTAATTCCAAGGACTGCAAATTAGAGAGTTTCGATTTTGATACATACATGTCACATCTTTCTAAAACCTGTATCTCTAGGAAAAGGCATACCTCAAATACGGAATTGCCGTATTTCTGGTTATTTTGGCGCCTAACAGTGACACTGTTTCTGGTTACTGTGACATGTAAATAAAGACTGGGATTCACCCGATGATGAAGTATTTATCAACTGATTGGAACGAGTACGTATAACTTAACTATTTGGGCAGAACAATTGTGAATTTGGCGGAAAATTATAATGTGAATACTTGCATTTCTGCTCATTGTTAAAGCTTGGGCCTCCACCTATTTTCCTGTTGGCACGGCCAATATGTGTGGCTTCTACAGGTGACCTGAGAGATTTTTAAGGAGGGTGTCTAACAAGACATGTTTTTACGCAAATCCTGTGGTTATCTACCCACATGTACCAGACTTAGTACAGACTTTGTGTTGGTATCCGTAACAGTGATTCTATTGCATTGGGTAGACGTCACTGGTAGTAAGTGGACGCCCGTTACGATATTGAAAAAAAAAATATCAAGACATCATTTTCTACGGCAGTAGAGTGTGTATATAGTTGTCGATACTATATATATCGTATTTTTCCAAAGGTAATGTAGGGTTTCGGGGTCTGGCGGTCACAATTTACCACGATTGCATCTTTAACAGAATGCGCCCTCTAAAATCATTCATTTCAGGACTGAAACATTTTAGACGCCTTAAAGAGACGTCTCATTTCCATCAGCTCTTACTTTGTTAACCTTCGATATCCATGCATCTCTTTTGTGCGTATAGTATGTTTGAGATAAGCCAGAACGTATTAATAATTTTCTCACTTTCTTCAAGTGGCACTCCATATTCTTTTCATCTCTGAGGCGGTGCTTCAATGATTGAATAGGATGGATCATTCCTTATCTCCATATTCTACTACAACATTCATGTCTCCTCTAGGCTTTGAATCGCTTCTGAAATCCCATGTTTCGACGTTAATGCTACAAGCGTGTGACAATTCCACATAAATGTGCTTTCTATACGCACCGTGGAGATGAGCTTTGTGATATCACTTTGCAATATGAAATCTCACCTTCGATGTTAGTAGTTTTTGAGTCTCTTTTCACTAATACTATGATCATGACCTAGCCATGAAACCATTCATTAACTTTTCCAGGGCTGATGTGGCAGTCAAAATCCCCATCCCTTTTTCGCCCTTCAAATCCATGAAACTAAATAACCATTTGCCACAAAACCTTCCAATCTGGACGCGACTGTACTGGTGAGTCCGTTAGATTAAATATAGCTTGACGTAATCAGTAAATAGGCCTGTCATTCCTAGTTAGGCGACACAGTGAATTAAGCCACAATTTGTTTTCAAGTCTGCTTTCTCGAGGAAAGCAGAAAGGTATTTTTCACAAGTTGAAATTGAAACGGTTGACAGTCGCCTGAGTTCTTGGAAATATTTCATCAGAATCGAATATCCTGTTGGAAACATCGAAAACTTTATCATAAATTTCCTAATTTACCCCAACCCTCTGAGGTATCTCAGGCTCTCTAACAATGCATCAAAAGACTGGAGTCTCCTTCTGTTTCATAGCATCATATCTTTTTCGGTAGAGATACATGAAAATTCAAATGCAGACCTGACAAGGCACCTCTAATGGGGTTAATATGATCCCCACTAACAAGAAACAGTAGAGGCTAGTCCAGTCAGACATTATTTTATCCACTCAAATACCCACCAACAGACTCTACTTTGGCCATTGCGGACGTCACGAATCCACAGGTGTCAAATTTGTCGCGGGTAAAAAAAACTGCCCCTGAAGACGTGTCGGTGATTTATTTCTGTGTGCGCGCGATCACTGTAGCTTATAATTCTCAAGACTGGCGGCCGAACATCTCTTCCGAAACTGATTAAATCCGAATCAGTGGACCCCATTAACAATTAAATCTGACATCTACAGTATTTGATGTCAGAGGGGAGATTCCATATAATTACTTCATATACCATCGGCTTTAGCTCTTTGAATGGACCCTGAAGATGTTATGTTACAAAAGAAGGAATGTCAGCGTTTCGATCCTAACAGAATCTTGTTCGAAGGCGAAATGATATAATATCCACAGACAGAAATATGAACGTAGGATAACTTAGGATACAAGCCATGCTTAGCCAAATAGCTAACGGCCAAATGTCAGATTCTTTTTCCGGGGAGTGTTTTTTTTTTCCATGGAAATGACTGCATGTGAGATTGTAAGAGGGATGAGAGATTAATGTTTGGAAAAATCATGATCCAAGGCGGATCCAATGTGTACGAAGTGTGTTTGCGTGGGGGGGTGAGGGTAAAACCTGGAAGGGGGGTATGCTTGCACAAGTAGGTGAAAATGCGATCCACCCAATGTTTCCCGGCACCTATGTTTCAAGTCCCGAAGTTCCCCAAATCAGTCACTTCTATGTAAAATGGGATAAACATTATATGAGATCATTCTATGTAGGGAACGCGGAACATCAGTAAACTGACTCGCTGAGAAAGTTCGCCTTTCAGCAATTAAATATGAACATTGATAGCAGGGGAAAAGAACACTGGACAGTTGCAATGAATTGAACTTTACCGGTGCAAAACATTTCGGAATGACGTTTATCCGCCAAGGGAGTTCGCTCGTTTTCCCAACTTTTAAATTTGGTAATCTTGGATAGCCGCCTTCGTCACTTTGCAGCTCTCGCCGTTATTACTATGCTCTGCGCTGTCCAAGGCGTATTCAGTCTGGAGATGTTTCCAGTAATTCTCGCTTTTTCAGTGTAGAAAGGCATCCTTAGTTTGTTGCGTGCGAGTTCTCATAAAAAAGGAGGGGTGTTTTTCTTTTTTTGCAACAGCTTGGAGGAGAATGAGAGATTCCGTCTTTTAATGGACGCCCATGGATTGAATCTGGTCTGTGGGAAAAGCGTGGGACAATCACGCGAAGTGTAATTATTCTATCATTGCTCACCGCCCAACAGCCTTCCCGTAATACCTGATATGACATACTTCAGTTCCCGAACCACAGCAAAATTCGTCATCTTCTGCTCGGTCGACCCCGACCTTGAATGTTCCGGGCAGACTATCTCGTGCGAACGCGGTGCGCCTTAATGTCGGGCCGCCAGATCAATTCATCAAAACTGACGTGTAAAGAAGAAAATGAAATATGTATAAGCTCCCGAGGAAGAGATGGGAAGGGGGGGAGTAAGGCATCCATTATTGAAAAGTGCCACCATTTGTCAAGATTAAAAGGATGATGCTCAGTAATGGATTGCTATCCTCAGTTTATTTGGTTGTTTCTCAGTGTAAAATTTTGTTTCTTGTGCACACGGGCGTGCGCAAATGGATTACGATAGTGGTTTCAGCAGGCAACCATGAGAGCGGAGCTATGGCGTTGAAGCAAGGTGCATTTTCTGACAGGGAATCTCAGTGTTATACTGAAGAGTTAACTAAAATGCTGAACCACTCACACGTTTTGCCGCCAAGGCCATTTGTGCGCATGTGTGCATAATTATCAATTTATTAGTAGAAAGGTCTCTACATGTGAAAGACAATTTGTAATTCTCATTTCAGCCCCGAAAATTAATATCTCAAATACAAACGAAAGGGATGTGCATTTGTATTTCAAATCTGTTAATTAATCTTGCTGTGGTAACAGTAACCCGCGCTCTTTGTAAAGCATCTTGTTTGTTAACTTACCAACAGCGAGGATAAACTCAGAGGTAAGCGATTTTTTGTAATGTTTAACATTAATTGTCATGATGGTTATTCGAAATACACAAATTGCAAATGGCGTAGGCTACTGGAAATGCTCGAATAGCAACCGGAACCCCATATAAACTGGCATTGCATATCTTTGGCAATCAGGGTGAAACTTTTACAAATTCATTGCTCGGGTAACAGCAAGCTTTTTGCTAACAAGGTCTTTCATGTACATGTCCTTGGAAGTCAAAGATTTTCATCCTCCTTGTTGCGTTAAACATTTTTCCTTGACAGACGTGTCTGAAGCGGCTTCGGAAGCTCCGCCCGCTCGTAATCTGTGTGTGCCCAAAGTTAAGACGTCGTCGACGTAAGGTTAGCAGTGCGTCGACTGGATTGTGCAGTATGAGAAAGAAAACGAACTCTTCTTCATGGTGACTGCGAATGCCACCTGCAGCATTCCCACGCCTTATGTAGCCACACCCTTCTACATGCTTCACCACCCACACTTTGCACAACAACAACCAACTGCATAACTTCTCACACTTACTATAACATAGTAATTCTCTTGTGATGTATATGTACACATGCCAAAGAGAATTTGTAATTTGGCGCTGCACAGAGATTGCCCCGCCCCTTTTACAAACAAAATTTCTTTCTTTATAAACGGAGGTGACTGTCTTCCAGCGGACAAGACAAGCCTGTTTGTTTGTTGTTGTTGTTGTGTTTTTGTTGGGTTATTGGGGTGTTTGTTTGTTTTGTTTTGTTTTGTTTTGTTTTGTTTAGTTTTGTTTTGTTTTTAATAGAGTGTTTTCGCATCATTGTCATAAAATGACAAAAATGATGGTTCAGCTGCAACTAAATTGAGGTTTACCAACTACCAAATGAAAGTAATTGTCATTTTAGTCTATTTTTATGACAGAGCCGCTACTTGGCGTTCCATAGGATGTTAACCACAGAATAGTACCATTCACAAAAAAAAGATGCATGTACCTTTGGCTAAAGTACGTTGTTAATGAAATCTACACACGTTTAATTGATGGGAAACGCTGTATGGGCTCAAAGGACAAGTGGGTTCACGGGCTGTCGAGGTGAATTAAGGGGCAATCAATTAAACAATGAAGTTGTCTTGGCGAACTTGGGTACGGAGAAATGGCTTTTTATCCACATACTTTGTTTGGCTCGAGAAATTCCGTGGGTGGTTTTTATTTGATGAAGGGGTTGGCCTACGCTGTATGATCAGTGGGATTTTGTCCAGTGCCGTCAGAGAACGCTGGATTTAAGTTAAACTCTTGACGACGGATTGATGAGGGTTTGGATTTTGTGGTACATGTTTGTGCTTTGGGTGTCGGTTTGCATTGGAGGGTAGGTTTTGACTTTGGAGTTGGGGTGGTGGATTAGGGCCTTGGCTGCGGAAGGAAAAAAAATAGGGTTCTCGTTGGGGCACATTTGGATTGAGCTTGAGGTCGGAGGGAGTTTGATTGGGCTGGGTTGGGCTCAGCTGGGTTTGTCTGAATGAAACTAGGCAGACTTTGGTCAAGTTAAGGTAGATTCATTGGGTGATGCTGACCTGGGTTGGGTTATGTTCGACCTTCTCATGATGTTGATTGGCTTCAAACTAGATGGTGTAGTTTGTGACTTATCCTGAGAATTGCTCACTCAAGTCATATGTCTTGGACTTAAGTCGGACTCGAGTCTCTATTTTTGTGACTTGTGACTTGACTTGGAGTTGCAAAAAATGACTTGCTGCCACCTCTGTTGATCCTGTATAAAATATGTTATCCACTTCATTGTTGATTTTCAAATCAAAGGAGGACAATACCTAAAACAGAATAGGTCTTTAGCAATGATCTCACGAGTATCAAGTCTTTGAATGTGAGCAACCTGTAGTGGACGTGATTTTTCAAATGTCGCATAACCTATTTGCATGTTAATGGTTGGCGCAGACAAACATGCGTTCATTGAATTCCAACGACGGTCACGTGCGGGAAAGCTGAATGTACCGAATAACATTAATTTTGTGTGATTCTAACAGGGGAGACTATCAGCAGGCAATGCAGAATGATGCGCACAATATATAAAAATATCAATTTTTGATGCTCCAGTAGGAGAGGAAACTTTAACCTTTGCATTAAAATGAATTGCATTTAATACCTTTTTTAAATGCAATAACTTGAATCAAAGCCAGGGATCACCTAGCTCACTCTTGCTGAAGCTTTGACATTTCTCTGTTAGTCTGTGGGATGTAGTAACATATGACTCTTTGTACCGTTGTGATCGACTATAAATTAGTGTAAGTGGGTTTTTAAAAAGGCGATCAATTAGATACGGATTGCCAGTCAAAGTCAAAGTTTTCTTTTACTTGCAGCGTAGATCCTATATTGAGTTTGGGGTTTCCTGAAGTTGCCATTCGGTTCCATTCGGAGGAATCGGAAAGCGGGGTCGTACTTATTTCGGCCAGGTTTGGTACTTTCAGTCAGCCATCAATGTATTTAATTTTCCTGGGAAATGATCCGCACGTAGCCTGGTAATTAATGCTAGAGAGGAAAATTTTATCACGTCTGACGCCGAGGGAAAAGATACCGGATACACTTTGCATTCTCCTCTGGTATGTTGGTATACAGTCCACCCATCAATGCTTTGTAGCATGGTTACGTAAATGCTATCTGCCTCGACAAGAAACACTCCCTCATCGGTTGAAAATAGCTGCGTTTGTTGGGAGTGTTCAAATTTGTTGGTAGCGATGCGACCGTGACGCGTGCATTTCCTAGTCGTTTGTCAACCAGGGAAGTTCAGTTCCGACCCAAAGACCCTGCTTTGCAAAGAAATAGCGCCCTCTTTATATATTTGCGACGAGTGGGTAACAAGTGTTAAGCATCTCACAACGGGTTTTTCAGCTACTTGTGGAAAACCTAAGTTGTGCACTTCTTTATGCCCTTCTCAGAAAACTCACATAAACAAAGCAAAACATAAATAACATGCTGACTGATGAATAAAATGAATATTTCATTGACAATTCGTGAGTTTTAGTATTTAGGTTGTCTTTTTTTTTTTGTTTCCAGCGATTGTTTGAGATCCTGCACCAAGTGTGATATTAAAACTAAGTGTCTTGGTTTCCAATTTAGGAAAAGCCTGTGGATTTTTCATCCGGCCCAGCCATTATGGAGGAGATTCGCCTTCAGCATTTTTGTTCCTTTGTCAAAGTAATTGAAAATTTCCCTCCAGCGTCCCGTGCCCATTACCAAGCGGATACATTGCCTGAAAATGGTATAAACTTTGCCTTGATTCTTCCCCGATTTCCCCCCCCCGGGCGTCCTCTAATGGATATCAGACCGCCAAGCGAATGACAGTAAATTCCCCACGGAGGGTGGCGGACCGCAAGCCCCGTTGAAATTCAGGGGGCTTTGCTGCAGCTGTAGATGCGCGCTGCTAGCGCACAGCGCTACGGACCACGTATACCAGGCCGATTAATTCTAAATGGCTGATCATTCGTTCTGTGTGGGACGTCATTTGTATTAATTTAAGGAGAGATCGCAGAATTTCTGACAGACAAACAGTGATTTGTTGGGTTTGGATCGTCAATAATATATTTTATTCCTCGTGCAAGGAGGTATAGTGTCCCTTCTTCTGCAATTTAAACCCCAGACTACAAAGGGATCATATTCCCACTACAATTAGCAGTTGCCACAGATTGAATAATGACGGGCAGGCCCATTAATGCAATAATAAACTCCTTCGAATTCTCAGTGTAAAGGAAGAATTGGACGAGTAAGGCACTGAATATCACAGGAGGACACCTGCCAATTAACATACGTTCGTTTCCCCTTTTGTTACTAATCAAGCACATGACCGTCGGGGTGGACTAAGACAGGCCGCAATTTTCTAGGCAACGGAGGATCCTTTGGTTGGAACTGAACTTCGCTGGTTCACGAACAACTATGCACGCGCTACGGTTGCGTCACTACCAACAAAATGAACGCTCCCATCATGTATGGCTTTCCAACCGATGAGGGAGTGCTTCTTCTCGAGGTGGACAGGGGCTTTCGCAAACCATACACGGACTATGCCTTCTTATCAAAATAGCTGCACGGAGGCAGTGGACGTTCCATTCATGAGATGACAATAATAAGGACCGCACTAGTGGCTTTCCACATAAATTATATCTATAAACTCTGATCACAATCTGGTGTCTTGCGCATGTTTGCATGTTTGATGCACTACTCTGGACACATCCCACAAGTTGATCTCGACACCAAAGCGCCGCCCACTATGGATCTGCTGTCTTCAGAGTTTATAACTCCATAATAGAAAACGTATGTTTGGTTGCAGTCCAAATTCGGCACACCCCATATGCTGTTGGCCTAAGATGGAAATGTTTCCACATAGTAAAGTTGTATATTACAGGCATATGGGAATTTCGATATCATGGACGACGCTTGCAACAGACGAATTGAAACTTGAATCGCCGATATTGTTCTCTAGACCAAGCTCTGTCAACTTGACCAAGTTCGGCTCTTAAAAAAAGACGCCATACCGAGTATGCTTTCGAGTTACACGAAGAAAGATTCGACGTATCAAGTGGCGTAGGTACTCTCTAGCCTGCTCATTGTCTTCCTGGAATGTAGGGCAAGAAACGTCCGAAAGGAATTAAGGGAGAGTTCGAAACTAGACCAAGTACCACAGATGAATAAGACGGGAAGCTTTCAGCAACACCTGCGCAGTCCAACTAGCTAAAGCCTCCTCAGACAGATACGGAATATCGGCTAACAGTTATGGCAGCGCTTTCGGATCTTTGTTTTCGATTCCCCTCATTGATTCATCGAACCTGTTGTAAATTGCTCGAGGGGTTTGTGCGCGTGGGGGAAAATTTCAGTCAATTCATGATGATGGGGCAACACGTGTTGCTAATGCTAGTGTTGCTAGGCTATCATTAAAAGGGGGCGTTAACTGAAGGACTCCAGGCATCGGTATGGACTTTCCTTAAGAGTTTAAAACCACATTTGTTTTTATCAAAAATGAAAGAAGTGCAGGAATGTTGAAGCCTAAAACCTGGTATTTACTTCCACCGATACCGCCTACAGATATTATTCAGGTGATAAATACATGCTTGGCAGTTATGAAAACGTTTAGTTCAGGTCAGTCCAAGAGAATGGATGCAACTAATGCCCGAGCTGAATTATGAGAGTCGATTCTCCTGAGCCGGCTTTTAACGTTAATTAAGATAAGCCAAGCACATAGGCCTATTTATTCCCATTCCTAAATGCATTTTGAGTAAGAAAGTTGAAACAAGTTTAAACATTAAAAAAAGTCAAACGATTTTGTTCAAAGTTTTTACTTCCTTTTTTAAAACACCCCTTTATGACGTGCGTACTGTAAGTAGCTGTACTTCAATCTCCTTATATGGAAATATGCGACGTACGCCGTATGGTGGCGCAGAATACGATGAACCAGCCCATGCTCTATCACTCGTTTAAGACCGGCCACGTGACGACCTCTTGAGCTATAGGAATTGCGTAACATGTGTTTGGTATTTATTTTCATTATTTTACCGTGTTTAAGTGCGCCTGAGCATTTCCAGTCAAGAGTTATACACTTTGAAGTACCGTAATGGCAAAATATCAAGTTTTCGATCGACGTATGATGCCAGCATTTTGGAGCATCTCACTACGTGGTAGTAACTCGTGAAATGTGTGTCGTTGCAATGTGTAGTGTGAAAGTGATAACCAAAAATGAAGACCAAACCCAGTTTATGGTTTGGGCTATTTGACAGACATGCAAAGAATGGCTTTAAATCTCAAGTTTTTCATCCAATTTACACGACCAAGATGGGGAGGAAGGGCTGAATGTGGTCTTAGGTTGCAGTGAGAAGGTTTTAAAAGGCAACAGCAAAACCAAATCAAACAGGAAATTAAACGCTCCCACCCACAGGCTTAACTTAACAATTATAACAGGCATTACAAACCTGAACTGTGTTGCTGTTGAGCATCGAATGAAAGAAAAGGGCCACTGGGTCAAATAAGGAAATGTTTTATGCCATTTTTGGATGATTTGTTTGAACTAGACTCTTCAAAATGAGTGGTACCGTCCATTACTCTGTGACTTTACTAGACATTTGGTGGAAAGGGTGAAACAGTGTTAATCGCAAACAAGCCGTGCAGAGCTTTAGGCTTGATGGTCATGCCAGCAGGAGATTGACTGAGATGGAATAAACAGGTTCATCTTTATCTACTCGAATATCCTCGATTCCATCAACCACAATCCCTGGCTTTCCACTTGAAATTCAAATAGTGTCACGAGCACGTCCCTGTGGCGTTCACTGATGCATAGAAATCCTTAAAATACACACGATGAAGTAAAAGTTGAGCCTTGAATTATCTTCTCATTTTTGCCAAACGGAGTAGCAAATTATGCGGTTGCACAGGACTCAGTTTCTTCATGAGTGCTAAGTATCAAGATTGTATTCATTATTCCCATAATGGAACGACCATGCTGTATTTTGAGCTTAATGGGAGATACATTATACCAGGCAAGACATGGGACGCAGGGGTGCCCCCCTTACCTGTCCAATCCCTATACACCCTCTAGGCTATTGTTACCTAACACCCCCCCCAAAAAAAAGTCCGTAAAGAATTTCTGAGATTCCGATTAAACAATGACCAACTCAAAGGCGGGGGGGGGGGTTCTCCGTCCCATATCTTGCTTCAAATGAGACACATTGACATTATTATCAGTCACACATGAATAGGTATTTCTTTTTGGTTACTTCCTTTCGTCTCCATTTGAGTCCACGTTACGGGTCCTGAATTAAAAACAATACTCCTGTGTAGACCCTGCATGTTACTGATAACACCAGTATTCATGGTGAATTGACTGCTACCAACTATCTTTTTCGAAGGTCGCCGTTGAGATTTCCAGCACAAGCTTTTGTTGCGGAAACGTACACATGGCAAATCATCGTCGATATACTGCCGTGATGGATTTGCCTGTATTTTTCCATGCAAATTGGAATCCTGAGCCCCTGTCATCAGGGAAACAGACTCAATCAAAATGGATATGAAAAGAAGGCAGATGCGACCGAAAAAATAACTTTAAACATGGTCCTTTAAACGTCAAAGGGTGCTGATTTTTACCTTTTAACCTTTTTCTACCGTTTAAATGGTAGACTTTAGTAAGGAAAGTAAACAAAAAATCCTCCTCGCCTGAAAAGGAGCTCTGAGATTAAAATGAATCTAGGAAAGATTCATGGAGTCCATCGATAATATGGTCGAATCACAAAAGTGTGCCTCCAAGAGTTTGCTATGCGTTGACTAGTCACAGTGCACGAAATCTGTCGACCCTTTCCAAACGCGCATTGGGTTGACAGATTTCGCGCACACTGATTAGTTAAAGCGTTGCAATCTCCTGGAGGCGCACTATTGTGAATCGCCCGTATTATATCAACATGTTTCTACTAATAGGTACTTCCGAAAAATAGTTTGGAGAATATTAACCAAAATGCCGAGTGAATTTTTTTTTAATCAGAATAACTCATCACTCCCTGTGAGTAAGACCTTTTCTGTCGCAAACCCACTCCATTAACACTCCTACCGTACGAACCATTAAAAATGATTTTCAATTTAGGGTAATCGAGGCATTTGGCGGCCTGACATTTACCCATCCTATTAAGCGCCTAAGCTCCGCGTTCCCGAGTAACGAAATGCAGTTCCCGATCAAGTGGGAGGGGCGTCACAGAGTTACGTGCATGGGCGGAGCCTTTGGGTAGGGGGTTGGATTGCAGAGAAGACGATAGTTAGTGACTCGCTCCGGTAAACTTGCATGCCGACGGAATGATAAATTGTTGGCAGAACTGCTGCGCATGACAAATGTACAGCTATGGATCAATGTCAATATGCTAGCGCTAATTAAAAAAAAAAAAAGAAGCGCCGAACGGGAGAGGAAGAGATCAGCGTATAAAAGCTAATGAACCCCCAGTGCACACTAACTAAGAGCTAATGTTGATTTGGGCCCGGTGTACAAAAAAAAAAGAAAAAAGAGTTGGGATAACAGAAACCAAGAGCAGCGGGATTTTGCTGACGTAGTGCTGGAGCCGGAGGGTACTGTTGGTAAATTTGCCCCACGGACGTGCAAACAGTTGGGTGTCTTCCCAGCGGTGAATTGGCTTAGTGGTCTGCAGTCGGCGACGGAGCGTTTTATAACATCGCTCAGAGGAGGCGAGAAGTCGTCCTCTGTCCCTCTCGTGGTGTAATTTTCATCCACACAGTGTGTCCAGTTCCTGACTGGTCTGAGAAAGCGTACTTCGCATCCTGCAAGCTCCTCGAGATAAGGTAAGGCCAGGACTTTGGGTTGGAAACCGAGAGTCGAAATGGAAAGATTGTTTTCTTCTTCGAAATGTGGTGCATGCTTCGCGGAGACACAGTCTTCAAGCCGAACCGCATAGGACGTGATGTGCGCGCCGCGGGCCTGTATGTATTTCCGTCGCACATGATTCTCCCATGCCATTTTTCAAAAAGTCATTTTTATTCTTTCTTTCAAACGAAGAAAACTCGTTACAACCACCCATTGCCTGCAAAGCAATCGGTTGAATCTTCAGTCAACACGTTAACTGCTTTGGCGCTTAAATGCTGCTCCTTTGAACAATTTTCGTTACTTACGGAGAAAGAAAAATGTTTCTTCTCAAAAAATCAATTCTCAATTCTCTTTTACTGCCTGCCTCTTTGCCTCCAAAGATTGACATCTAGTTCCATTATCGGCATCGCAAGTGGGTTTCTTCCTATTTAATATTGACCCATCAAAAGACAAGTCAAGGCTTATAATTTACCTGCATGATGTTCACTAATTGTGGCTGACATGATCTTGGCTAGAAATAATTACGTGGGACAGACCAATCTGAGCAATTATACTGGTTTATACTAACATAAAACATGTAGACACAAAGTTGAATTCGATTAATTGAGGGGCAAAGATTCAAATTACCTTTTTCAAATGGCACCGTATCAGGGAAATGATTACACTGAAACAATCCATTGTGTAATTGTTCTTTGTTGTTCGTTTTTTCTACATATTCTGGAAACTTGTTTTTCTCTCCACAATTGTACTATACATTTCTGGGAATTTACTGGCGGCAAAGGTGCCAGTAATGTACTATAGACAGTCACAGCTGTTTCTTAAATGATTTCTATACAACAAGCAGCCAATGAGCCAACATTTTTCGTGGTGTTTTCAGCTCATTGACAAAGATTAACTTCCACTGAAATTGCCCTTAGAAATGTCCTTTATTTAACCATCTGTGAAAATTCAGTCACTTCAACTGCTGTTGGCATGGGAACTATTGTATGTGCTGAGAAGTTTTCAATTCCACTGAAGAACAGCTAATCACTGAAAGCTTCCCTCGTGGAATTAGTCCAAGAAGCTCAGGCTAGACATCTTTGAAACGCCCTAAGTGGAATAGGGCACGTGGGCGCAAAGTGAAGAGTTGGGAAGAACGCATGCCATTCCATGGTTTATTGTACTATAGCATAGCTCGGGAAACAGGGAGTCACTTTGGCACATTTAGGATACTTTAGCTGTGCGATGGTTTGTACCAATTGTGGTTCAGAAGACGAGAACATTTCTCCTTTTTTGAGAACCAAATCTATTTGCCAAACAAAGCTATTGCCCTTGTACATGTCAACCTTCACATTCTTATGGAATCCCATAACTGCCGTTGCCCGTCGTCCGTCGCCTTTTGCTTTTTGTTGTGTCCCAATTCTGCCATTTACCAGTTCCAAACATGCCATTTTCCGTCGCCCGTTGCCAGTCGTGCGTCGCCCATCGTTTGTCGCGGATCGTCCGTCGCCCGTCGTGCGTCGCCCGTCGTCCGTGTTTTTTTTTGTCACGCTTGCGCAGTGGTATTTTTAACTCTAACCCTTGATCGTTTCACATGCACATGTACTTGTTCGATTGATCCACCATGCCTGACTCTCATTTTAGCAATATCACTAGAAGATGTATTCGTTTTTGCAGTTGCACTGAACTCCACTTGAAAGAAGAAAAAATATCCTTTCATTTTTAAAGACTGACATCGGTAAAGTGACATGTATACGAAATAGTACATTTTTTTGGGTTACATGAATAAACAAAATAGACTTTTGTTAGGGTAGATTGTTTTTATTGATAATTTAGTTAGGCCTACTCTAGACGTAACTTTACTGGTTAACAGCGTTAGGCCTATAGCCTATGTAATATTTCTGTCTGTCCCTGCACCATATCCCACAGAACTAAATGTAAATGATAAATTAAATGTAAATAATAAATTATTTACAATGTTTGATTCCTTAATATTTTTCATACGAGACGGACTGATTCAACGTTATTTTGAGGGCGGGTATACCTATGATGAAATCTGCTGTATACTCAAAATTAAACATGACTTGAGTTGCAGGTAGGCTCACAGACGTCTATTAAACAGTAACATTACTTGTTAGCCCCATAAATAATGCTGGTGTGCTGGACATCCTGCTCTCATTGGTCGTACCATGGCATAAACACCCACAAAAACCAACATGTCATATTTTTTTAAAACTTAAACCAAGTGGTAATAGCCCCCTAACAATACATTTAATAAAAAGTTTGTTATCCACAGCACTGTGCAGTATTTCTGGATTTCAAGGTGAAATTGAGGACAAAAGGGAATATCTGTATCGGTTGGCAGATTGCATTGTAGAATGTGATGAAAACAAGTCGGCACATTTTTACAGTATGCAAAATAGAATTGGACTTTGGATTAAGAAGGCCTGAACATTTTTGCTGAAAATGTTTTCCCCCAAAAAACACTTGGTTGAATTCTCAAAAAGGCAACATTTTCTTGTCAAGGGGCAGGGGTAGTCTAACATTATTGGCATTAATTATGGGACTAGTATATGTCTTGCAGGTGGGATTTGTACTTGCCTTATTGGGAAAAGATCCTTAGAAGTGAATGGAATCATCACATTGTCATTTGTTAAACCCCTGCTTTTGCAGATCCTATGCAACCCACGGGCGACGCGCGACGGGCGACGGAAAATGGCATGTTCGGAACTGGTAATTGGCAGAATTGGGACACAACAAAAAGCTAAAGGCGACGGACGACGGGCGACGGCAGATATGGAATTCCATACATTCTGGACAAAGGCTCTGTTGAATGCACAAAGTTTTTTAATCACGCAGCCAGTGTATTGCTCTAAAAATGCCCGTGCATGCTGGGAGTCATGTTTACTCTATCTCTTAAATTCGTTCCTCATATGGGAATGAACATTCCAAAATGCCTTTAAACTTCGAGAAGCAAAAAAAATTGTGTTTATTCATGTACTAGGCCCACCTAACTCCGTGATGTAGGCTCTTTTATAAATTCTGATTGTCGAGTACAAAGTTCTGCCTTAGCTAAACTAATAGGTGCCCTGAACATTACATTGTAATGGAGCCACATTCTCTGCAAGGTCAGTAACGTGCTCAGGCGATACAGCTGGTGACATTTTAATTAGCAAGCCAATCAGAGTCTATACATGTGCGTCTGAGGTTGAGCATTTCAATGAGAATGGTGGAGCAAGCTGCTGATTGGTTGATCACTGTTAGCAGACTGACTTTACCAGCATGGTGCCTCCAAAGAGGGACTAACTATTTAGACCTGACAACGTGTTTTTTATACGTATGCAGCAAGGTATGAGACGGAGAGAACCCCCCCCTGCTTTGTGTTGGTCATTGTCTCGCAGGAATCTGGGGAATTCCTTTCAGACATCTTGGGGGATGTGTTAAGTAACAATAGTCTGGAATTTGTATAGGGATTGGACATGTTGGGGGTACCCCCTCGGTCTCATTTCTTGCTGGGTATATTTTTTTTCATCAGTTCTGGAACAACATTGGACCAGTCAAATAGCACTCGTGTGTCAGAGGCTATCAAGTGTCGCAAAGATCAACCACTGGTGGGATTCTGAGGATTCTAGAATGGTTACTCGCGATGTTGGGTTATCAATTACAAAAATTAAAATGTTACACAAAAGCTCAAACGACCGGAGAAGTTGTCTAAAGCAATTAAGATTTGAAGCATTCTCTAGGAGAACACTGTTGGTTTTTTATCATGATGTCAGTTTATCAATTTTTTCTCTTTTACCAGGAAATTATCGGGCCTTTCTGTATATTCACATTACAACCCAAGAGTGTATGACATTATCCTGTAGCACAAAAATAGTTTAGCTAGAGTTTTTCTCATGTCTAGCAGATTCCGCTTTGTCTATCTGTGAAACGAGATTGACAAGCAAAAACTGTCAAAATAGAGGCAGTGCACGGCAGCTATCTTTCCGGTCAGAGCTTTTGGAATATGCACAAAAGATCTACTCATGTGTATCTCTTTGAGGAAAATACTGACTGGGAGGATAGTTGCCTGCGTAACCTCTTTAGTCTAAATCGACAGTGTGTCGGCAATTTTCATGATGGCAACCCCATTCACCAGGGTAGCGACGACTACTCTTTTTGGCAAAGAAAAAAAAACAGTATCAGCCACACGCTGCTGCCATGCATGTCAAGCAATGGTTGCTTTGAAAATTGATTGCTTTGCCTTGTCAGGCATTATGATTGTACTGTCAAGCTCCATGAACTGTCGGCAAAAACTGGTCAATTCCTCCTATCCTGACGATTGTAAAAGGAATGAAGCGTAGCCACTCGCTTAACCATGGAACTCCTCCGCTACATGTATTTCGGGATTCTTCTCCTTGTGGTTAGGAGGTGGTGGGGCGGGGGAAATCTCATGGCTTTGGTGGATGGAAAATGTGGTATGTAGATTAAGTAGAGCTGATGCATGCTGCAGTTAATTGAGGATTCGACTATCGCCAGTCGGTGACTTAATGTTAGTTATAGGAGTTTTGTAGAGTCCTGTAGTTACTGAGATCAGGTCCAAGTTGAGCAGGGAAAATAATGAATTAGCACGTCAGTAATAATTACAGGTGATTGACTGGTCTTTCGTTCAACTAGAAATCAGTGTACGATCCTTTTGAGAAAAAAAAAAGTGTGCAACGCACGAACTTGTGAGGTGAAATCGTTTGTGTATAGATCCCCCGACTTTGCGTGGTTTAAATCGTGTCGCAGGTCGACAATTTCATTTAATTTCACCTATTTTGTAGATAAGGCGAATTCTGAACAAACTGAAATTGTTTCATCAACTACTTCTGACACATTTGAGTGCAAGCATGCAAGTGCCCAGCCCGATATGCCAGTCTCAAGGAAACGAAATCTTTAACTCATTTTCACCTCTCGGATTTTGTGTTACCAGTGTCCAGTTTGTGTGTTGAAATATATTAGCCTATTGTATTGTATGTATTCCGGCCTGGTCCACCTGCCATTACTGCCTCGGTACACGAACATGTAAAATGTATTCCAGCATTTTTATTTTAGACCTGAAGAGCATGGTCCCACGCAACAGGCTTAAGTTCCCTAGCCGCCGCCAGCCAATGGCGTAGCCAATGGGGTCCTGGGGGAACGTGCCCCCCCCCCAAAAAAATCCCAGTGCCTTCCATATGCCCCCCCCGAAAAAACAGATAAATAGATATTGAACAAGGCCATATGACAAGACTAACAGAAATCTGCCCCAAAGAACCACACTACTGACAGCTGATACCCCCCGTAAGTTGCTGGTGACTCCTCCCTCTAGTAAAATCTTAGTTACGCCACTGCCACCATCTCCGCTTGCCTTAGGTCTGGACTATACGCCGTGCTACTGCCTTGCCGAACTCAAAATAATTCCATTTTTTTAAGTTCGGCACGGCAATAGCACGGCATTTAGCGCGTTTCGGCTCGGCAAATTGAATTTTGCATGGCGAGCAATTCATTTTAATTAAGTTCGGCAAGGCAGTAGCACGGCGTCTTTGGCCTTTGTAAAATGAGCTCCAAATCATATCGAAACGAGCTACGGGCACCAGGGAAATCGGTGGTTTGGTGCAGACGAAGATGAAGCGGGTCCTACAAAATCTTGGTCATACCTCAAAGTAAACTTCCTCTGCAAACCCTGAGCTTACTTTATGCACTTTCTTTCATCGACGATACTGATATCATTAGCAGGTAAAGTTATGTGTACATATTTTGATAGGACAGCCATTCTTTGCTAGGTAACAGAGAACCATTTTGTATTCAGCTTGTGGAATCGGCGACAACTCGTATTTTGAGGGAGTATTTCGTGTAGTCACTTTTGTCTCCACGGCGTAGTGGCTTTTTGACTTTGTGTATACAATTCTAAAGGGTTTACTCAATTTTGGCCTGTGTACCGATTGTAATGACTGAAATCTGTCGGTCAGGTGGTTTCTCAGGAGCAGTGGTTCTAGCGATTTTATCTGCCTAGAAAGTGCCTTTTTGGCGTTTACAGTACCACGGATTGAGACGTGCATTTTGACCAAGATGTGTAATGATTGCAAAGCGATTTTTTTAACACAGTCCTATCTGTGAGAGAGATAGAGATTATAGTGTTGCAAACACAATGAACATCTGACAAAAGAGGTGTGGTGCAATAACAATGGACGCTCGTTGTAAGTGCACCATGTTTCTTTTGTTAAATGTTCGTAGCGAAATAGACTTTACTGTGGAGCGGTGATTATCGACCTTAATAGCGATGTCCACATTCAGCGATTTTTTGTACACAGTTTTGTGGAGTTCATCTTTTCATGTCTTATGTAGATTTCATTTCCCTTGAAATAGTGTTTAGCAATGGTTACAGTAGTTATCTCTTTGTAAACAGTTCTATTAGCTTTTTTTGAAGCGTTGCGGACACAATAGCAGGGCAGTACTGGAAATGGGCACAGTTTGGAGTAAACAACGTTTTTTCCCAAACCGGGTAGTGTGTTACTTCTGTGTCCGCGATACGTCGAATAGACTGATGGAGTACAGCTTGTAGACATCCCATATCCCTTGCAATTAAACTAGGTGACTTTGTGCACAGTTGTATGGATTTGTGATTTGGGACCCCTTTAAGCGATCGCCACGACTGCAAGAGGAAATGTGCGTAAACTTTCTACACTGAGTCGATGATCCACAGCTCAACTTTCCTATGAAGACTGGAACCTCAATAACAATAACAGAAATCATCAAGGTAGTCTAAGAATAGTCATTTGTGAGTCTGTGTAATTCATGTGACTTAACTGTTTAGGTATTTACTACGTGACTTGTAATTTCTTTGGGTAAAATAACCTATAGTAATTACCGTCCTGTCATGAATCAAAATTAGGAATGGGAAATGTTGGCGTGGCTATAGTCACAACAGTGATAATAGGTTTGGATGTTGAGCTATGCAGAACTGTTTGGACAGAGTTGTGACATGGTGTCTCCATTGTTGGAACCAAAATTGGTGGATTATGCGTCAATGCACATTGGCAATACGCACAATGGACAGCTACATGCTGTACTGCACACATAAATGAACAGCCATGTTTTGGTTCCTAAGTGTGAAGTTAGCGCTGCTCTGTCAATTTGGAGCTCTTCCTTAAATAGAAGTTTTTTTGTGCTTTCTCGCGCTTTCTAGGGAACAGTGACTTTTGACCTGTAAAGCAACTGTGTCGTGATTCGTATACATAGTTCAACGCAATAAGGGCCTTAATGACTTTGTGCACAGTTCTAATGAATGATTTTTTTAGGGGGGGCGTGTAGCGATTGTATAATGATTTGTTTTATGAGGTTCTGTGGGGTATTGCTTGTGATTTCATCTCCCTATGGCTTTTTTGACTTAGTGTACTTAGTGATTTCATCTCTCTTGCAAAAGGTTACATGACTTTCTGCACATTTCAGTGGAGTCAGGTTGGCAAGGTAGTTCTTTCCTCGCCTTCCACCTCTGTGGTCCCGGGTTCGATTCCCAGCCCTGTCCACATGTGGATCGGTTTTTTAGTCCCTACCTGACTCCGTGGGTTTACCCAGAATATTCCTTTGGGGTTCTCTTCCCACCTCTAAAACTGTAATTGCTTCTTACTGTCTCCCCTTTACTGATGTCAACTTGGTGAATGTGGGTCGTTTTGCAGCTGTCCGAGCCGCCCTTGTATGCCATCGGCTCAACCATGTTTAAATGTGTTCATTGTTCCACACTTAATGTCTTCATTGTACAGTGCATTTTAATATATCTATATAAAATTGGCGCTTTATAAATGAATAAGTTATTATTATCAATATTGTTATTCTCTACACTTAGAGCGATCTTCGCAGTAGTGATTTATATGCTATAGGTAGAGTGCTCCCAGGGATTTCTTTCCCCTTGCAATAACGTTTCATGACTTTGTGCACAGCGCTACGGTATAGTGATTTTGGAACCTGCTGATATCGTCATGATGGTAAAAGTGACTGCCTGTAAAGCTTAGTTTCCATATCGACGTAAGAAACTCAGAGAGCAACGCAATCAAGACGCAAAATGTAACGCAGACAAATGGAAACATGTCAAACGGAAGTGTCGCCAATAACCCAGACATACGCAAACCAGCTCCAGGCAGATCTGCAAAGTTGAGCCCGGTTCAACTTTGCCGACTGTCTGCGTTGAGTCGCTTAGTAGGCCTAGCATCTATACCGACACGCACGCTGGCATGGCGGGTGGACAACGACGCTCCTCTCCCTTAGTACAATTTATTTTCATTGTCAATTTTCTCCTCATAACAAGCGCATGCAGCCTCAATTTTCAACAAAATAGCTGACCATAAACAAAATACACCGAACCATAGTATCAGTTTAGCTTTAACAGGTGGTGTTGCCACTTAAAAGGCATCTTATGTTAAAATTTTTCTATGTTAAAAAGCTTCGGACGCCAGTTTGTTAATTGTTTTGTGGAAAGACGCCGTGCAGCGTCTCTTCCACGACTGTCTGTGTCTTAACGCTATGCGCGCCGTCGGAACCAAATGGCTCCTGTCTGATACAGTGTGTTGTGTCTGTGCGGCAATTCTATTTGAAGTCTGCTTGTGAAGGGTCCTTTCTGTCACTTGTTATTGTAATGTTTCTTATTTTAATGTGATAAAGTATATCTGATGTGCTATATTGCTTTCAGTACACTAATACGGCAGGACACATCTTTACGATCTGGTGAACAGATTTGCTCTTTTTTGTTTTACTTCATCATTGATTCACTGATATGCTGTTTCCTTTCTCAGTAGAAGTTTGCACTGCCTAGGGAGACGAACATGGAAGGGGACAACATAGACCGGGCCCGTCTTCTTGATCGGTACACCGAGGCGTTGGACCAAATTGAGAGGAACATAAGGGAAACCAAGCATACGGATGACATCCCGAAGAAGCCGGTTCTGGAGCAGTTGGCAGACAAGGCGTCAACCGACGACGACGAGGCCGGCTGCGGGGCCAAAGCGAAGCTGTGCCAACCCTGCACCGTCGAGTATTCCACGCTCAAGTTCAAGGCCTTCTTCTTCCTGTTCAAGGGGAGCAAGTCCTGCATCGTGCCCTTCCTGCCCGTCTACTACCAGCAGCTGGGGCTCGTAGCCAGCCAAATCGGCCTGCTCCAGAGCTGCTCTCCCTTCACCCAGATCCCCCTGATGATGGCCATCACGTGTCTGGCCGACCGGCTTAACATGCGTAAGACCCTCATCGTCATCAGCCTGGTGGGCTGGATTCTTGGCATCAGCCTGATAGCACTGGTGCCCGCGCCCGCCCACCAGTCGTGCGAGGCAATCTTCGCACGCTTAAAGGAAGAGCACAAGCCCAGCTTCAACGTCAGTAACTGCGTGACCAACGCCACCAACGCCCTGATATTCCCAGTCGAGGTGGACCCAGGTCTGTCATCGATCCCCGAGAGGACTACCAATACTTCCCGAGTTTTGGACACCCCCTCCTACCAACCAAACGTGTCCCTGGACTTCGGAGAGTATCTTCAAACTTCGATGCCGATCGGTCTCCCACCCAGACCACTCAACTTTTCCAGGGACCTCATCTACGCGCCCCTGGAACAGATCCTCCCGGGAACCCACAGGAAGTTCGCCAGCCGCTTCACACACTCGCCGTTCGGGCCCGTGCACCGCATATACAGCCCCTACCACTTCAACAAGCGTGATGTTAACGGCTCAAGCCTGGAGGACGCCGTGACTCTGACGGAGTACGACTGGCTCTACCGACCTGCGGACCTCAAGAATCTCTTCATCGTCTTCTTGCTCCTCAGCGTCTTCGGCTCCGTGTTCCAGGGCCCTGTGCACGCGCTTAGCAACGCCGCTGTGTTAGACAGTCTATACATCAAGGGGAACACGGTGGATTACGGCTACCAGAAGGCGTTTGGCCCCGTCGGGGCTGCTATCGGGTGAGCTATAATCCAACACGAACATTTTCAATGCACGTCATTGAGGGCGTTGTGATCCCAAAACAAAAGTTGAAATATGCAATAATTTTAATCCGTCACCTGATCATACATGTCGGGTAATTGAACATCAAGTGGCCACTAAATTAGTATTACCTGACATTCTAAAAACAGCTCTGTGTAAAACCACCTGGTCACTGTACCTGGCTTATTGATGAGAAAGAAAGTGACCCGACAAATTAAGACAAAATTGTGTTACTTGCACTTTTCATTTCATTCTCCGTCAGTACTCTTTCCATGGGAGCAATCCTTTCTGTTATGGAGCATCCCACGGTCTTGTTTGGAGTCGAGATACCGCACACGAACTACAGCGTTGCCTTTATTACCTTCGTGGTGACTATGGTCCTATGTCTGCCCCTGGCGTTCACATTCGACGCGCCTCCGGTAAGGCCCAGGGATTCAGTGTTCATGTTGTGCATTTCATTTCTCTTTCGCCTGTACAGTATTTGTATCATCTCCCACTGAACACACAGAATCAAGCTGTAAAGGTGCCTTTATTTTGTGCCGGCACGTGGTTTCAGGTCCGTTCCGTTTTCACGAACACCCCTTGCACAATTTTTGATTAACTCTCTCCGCACCTTAGGCGTACTGAGTCGGGCAGCACACATCACACAATGCAACACACATTACAGAAGAAGCCTTGATATGATCACTTCAAGAAAGTTGTAGACTAGAGGTGATGACAAAAACAGACACAAAAGAGGATTCTGAACATCTTCGCATCTCCCAATATTTATTACTTCAGAATCGAGCCCCCCCCTATGTTGGTTTGTCAGAAAGGTAAGCAGAAGATTAAATCTTTTTTGCTCGATATTGTGTCAATATCCCTGAATGAGACGGACACTTGTGTCGCAAGAGAATGCAAGACTTTGTCTTGTTTCGAACTCTTCTCTATTGAATTGTTTCGATTGAATACGTTCATTTTCCTAAAAAATACCTTATCTTTTAGACAAGTACATACCACGTTATCATGTCACTTTGTCATGCATTTCAGGGCTGAATTTTGGTTTTTAGGCAGGACGGAATTCTTTCACTTTCGCCCGCTGACGAATGTTGCAATTCTGCGAAATGGAGCCGAAAATGATATATATGAGACGTTTCAGGCCCTACATTTTATGCCCATATTGGCTTAGAATACACGGGAAAGCATGCTAGATTCCAATATTTCCCATGGACCCGTTGGGAGAACGTTCCAAACTTCTACATATAAACACACCCTTATGGGTACCCCATTTCCTGATAGTTCCGCCCCTTGGCCGGCCTCCTTGGAGATGTTGTCTTGCCTTTAAAACTGTGTCTGTTAGTCACATTTTTATAGGCACAAAAATCTAATTCACAGGTTTTTTTTATTAATTTATTTCATGTGCCTTTAAGAGGCCTGTGGCGTTGTAAATGATTTTCAAAAAAAAAGCACAAAGGTGTGTTAAAATTTAACTCCGCGCCCCGTGGAGGTAATTGAAGCCATTTCCAATTTAAAAACGGAATCATCGTGAGCAAGAAATTGTAAAGTCTCCAGCCAGCGTACTACGGGTGTATACGCTGAACCGAAGGCGGCCTTGTGTGATTTAGGTACGCTGTAGGTGTCCGAAGCGGACATTATCTTTGCTCGTTTCACCACGGCCCGGTTTTCGGAAAAGACTCCATAAAATGTAATGGACTATGATGATTTGTACATACTCTAACATGGAATTAGCACGAGCGTTTGGGTTGACTTTTTGTTGGTGTACCATGATTTAACGTCTTATGAGAACAGGTCGTGGCAGTTAGGAACGTTATTGTAGTCTTTTTCTTTTTGTCCCCTGTATTAAGCAAGCAGAGACCCCTGGTCTTACAGTATAACACAATTTGCCTCATATTATGTAGCTTGCACGACGGAAGTACATGTATATAACCATTTCCCAATGGGAATATCGTTCTTTCAGCTATTGATACGATGCCTCTGTTTACATAGTCTAAAGTGGGAGTAAGTCTGGTTTTATAAGAAAAAAAGAAGAAAAATCCATTGATTGGAAACCCCGTGTGCTGGCCTAACTGTATTTCACTCTAAACTTCCCTTACTCTGCTCTACGGAGTAGAAGGCTATGAAACCTTTTGTGATATCCCTGTGATATGGAGTATGGTAGAATGCAGGTGGCAAAGCAACCAGACTGGAAACTTTTTAATTTCCCCGGTGTTTCTTGTGGGTGTGTGGTGCGCACCTTTAAAGGTCAACGGTGGAGCGCCATCAAGGCAGTACCCCATCGCGACCCTCACTTCACAGTCGGGCGCTCTTTTTTACCGTTTCCCGGCATCGACGGCCATGCAATAAATTGGCTGAGCAGGAGAGGCCAGTTTACGACCATCAGCTCTCTCTGATCCCGCGCCCGTTTGCCTCCCTGCCAGCGCCGTATTTCATCGCGATGGACGTCCTCCACCGGGTTTTAGAGGGTTTCCCTACGCGACAGAGGATCGTTAGGCTCCGTCACCAAGCTCCTGGGGGGTGGCGATGTTCCTTATCTTTTTTATGTGTCCTTCTCTCTTTTTTACGACAAAACAACAATTTGTAACTGTTGGGCGGCTACATCATCAACCAGCCAGGAAAAAATTACGACGTTATTGCCTCTTGAATCCACATGACATGCGGAAATAGGTTTTTGCTTATAAGCGCAGCTTAGCGAGCTGAAAATATTTTGAGCTATATTGCTTTGTATTGTGTTTTTTAACTATTTTTTCTCTCTCGTTTCTGTTTCTATTATTCGATTTTTACATTTGAACGGAAAACTTAAATCTACGTACAAATGCAATTAGACATATTTATCATGGGTCTATTACTTGAATTAATGAAATTATGCATATTCGTCTTTACGGTTGATTAAGGGATAAAGCAGGATATTGAATAACGATGTATTAATCATTATAAAAAAGGACACAGAAGCTGAGTCCTATCTCCTTCAAGTTGACTCTTTGGGAAAGGTCTCCGGAGTCGCATAATAAATAACCAGACGGCGGCGAGATAGCCCTGCCTCTGCACCAGTTATTAATCAAGCAAAACGCGTTCAGATCACGTCCCCCCCCCCCTTTTGGTGCGAGTCCAACTGTTCGGAAATCATTTGTTCTGCATCTCCGAATAATGATCTCGGACTGCCTTGCTGTTCAAACGAGACGGACTACTTTAAACAATCCATTAATCAACCTTTGTGGGGAGCAGGGGGAGCCTTTTTTCCTTTTTTTACCAGCCTGATCAACCCTAAGGTAGACAGGAAAGCTGGTGATAAAAAGGGGAAAATGGGGGTATTGAAAGGTTCATCTAGCTCCCCCTGCTCTTACACGTCTCAAGCCCACTTCTCATCAGCAGCTATAGTTCGGGTCAAGGAGCCGTCAGGATAGACTAATTTGTAAATCGTGCGGACTGCCTCCTAAAAAAAAAAATCGGCGGAGGCGAGTAAAGAATAATTTGCGACATCCCCGTTGATTGGACTACTGCATGGGCCGGGCTGATGTTTCGGTCACGAAAGAGCACGATTGTCTCCGTACATTCTTATCTTGTACAGAGCTTTCTGTCTTGGATTCGGGGGTTGTGTAATACGAGGACAAAATTTATATTCTGTCCATATAGGAATTGGGAAATGAAGCATAGGACACTGTAAAAGTGGGTTCTGCGTAACAGTACAGGGATAATGTCCTTGATATAAATGCACGTCATTTTACAATTACTACTTATTTTCCTTCTTTTATTTTCAGAACCAGGTGTCATAAATATATTAATGTTATTACACATTATGTCTTGCACTACAGAGGTCAGTCATTCAGATCCTTCATGATAGCATCTTTATCAGCTTTCCAGCAGCTTCAGAATTTATCGGCGTCGCCTACTTAGGGAGTAACTCATTGAATGGATTTCTCTTAATGAAGGACGTGGTGTCACGTGGTTGCAAATGCACCCATTGAAAGCCGTTTGCACCCACGTTTGCACCCACAAAAATTTTGTCACACACCAAATACGGCGTAGGTGCAGGCCAAAATAAGTATTTTGATTTGCACCCACGCGATTCTGCCTTGTCCCACACTTGCACCCACAGCCACAGCGTTCTGGGGCTGCCACTGCATGTAACGGAGTCTCATATCCTCGAAGCAGAACAGAGAAACTCATATCGAGTCTGACGGTCCCGGTGACGGGAAACCAAGACGAGTCCGACGCGAAGACGACGCCCGAGTTTCAAAACGACCCCAGTGTGATGGTTCTTCTCAGGTCCGTGTGCGAAAATTCTGCCCTCGATTTCCTACTCTCTTTTGTGTTTTTTCTTTTCTTTTGAAGAAACCCAAGGACACTTCGGAGTTCTCAGTGAGGGTCCTCGTGCAGGTCATCTTCAGCGCCAAGTATGGCTCGTTCCTGCTGGCCAGCGCCTGGACAGGCGCGGCGTCCGGGCTGAGTAGCAGCTTCATCTTCTGGTACATCATGTCAGTGGGTAGGTATACCGTGTCAGAATCTAAATTTGGTGCCTTGTGCCGATAGGGTGCACGTTACTCTATACTGATGTCGAAATATTGGGCGGGGCACTGCATCGAAGTAAATTTTCTAGATGAGGGGATCCGGAGGTGGCAGAGAGGTATTTGATCATATTGAAGAAAAACCTATTTGGAGTTTTCTCCAAATAGGGGAGGGGACAGAGGTGGAGCTGGCATCGATCGGAGGAGGGTGTTGGTTTTGTCACTGCTCTTCCTTCAAGTTCACCCCCAGAGCGCCCGCTGAACTTACTGCTTGTTCTAAAACACGTTGTTAAATGTGCTCGAGTCGGACGTCCCTTAGAATAGTTTTTCTAAGATGAATTTTCTTCCGGCTGTTTTGTATCTAATTTGAATCGGCACGTTTAAGCCTATTGCCCTGTGCCTGTCCTAATTTGAAGCCGTGCAATTTAAATATTAAACCACTCACTGACCGTCTGTTTGTTTGTTCGTTGCCAGTTTTGTTGTCCGTCTGTCTGCCTGTGTGGTGTTATGCCTATATCTGTTGAAGTGAGACTGCAAAAACCTTACACTAAAAGACAGTTGTCAGGCAAGAGTTTCTTGCTACAAGATTCGAATCTGTAGGTGCTCAGACTCTTTGCTAATTTGAAATTTGTTAGTAAGTTCCCTTAACCGCATTTAGCTTTGTGTAAGTCCTCCTTTTTCCAGGCACCTGAACGTCAAGCCCGATATCAGAAGATTTTTTTTCCTTCACATCATTGCACACATCCCGCAAAAGCAGCATGCCTACCCACTTCTGTGTTATCCACTCTCTCTGCCTGTTCGTTTGCCACCCCTACCGAGCCACATTGGATTAGCGGTCAATCTACGCAGTTAGCCGGCGTGTAGCGAGTCACCGGCCGACTTCCAATTCACAATCAGCAAGATTCCATTTGCGGGCTTCGGGCCCAGCACCTCCGCGGCATCTGTCTTGTCTCTTCCCGTTTGCATCTTCCATTGTCGATTGTACCGGCGGATAAACAGGCCCATTTAGCCCGGTCAAATTGGACTTATCATTATCAAAAAAAGTCGGCGGCAGTCGACAAATCCCCGACTCTGCGCTTCCCTGCCACGCTGAGAGCTGGGTATGGGAAATGACGGGTGGGCCAGTGACGGAGAGGCTTTCGTTCTTGCGGTGCACATATTCCCGGCTGGGCCAGCTCGGCCTGCAGCCATTATGACCTGACGCTGCATCCATCTTGGTCGCTGGCATCACTAATATCAACAGCTCCTATATTGTAAAAGTGCAGTATTAGGTACTGCATAGATTCAGTGAGTTTTGCATTATTTTTTTAAGTCCGGCAACGCGTCTTCTGTGATTCAAAGGTACACGTATGTAGAAACAATTTCAATTAATATTTGGACCAATGCCAAAATCCAAAAATACATATACTTTAATTTCATGTGTATATAGCCGTCCTTTGAAATACTGCTCTTGTTTAGTCTTCCATCGGCTATCTTGTCTTGATCCAATGCACTACTGTAAGCTTTTAACCCATCTGAAATCCTTTCAGGTGACCTTGGGACTCTGCGATCTTTTCTCCCTCCAACACGATCCATTGAATCCGCTAATATGCGTGAAAAAGATCCACAGAAATTCCGCTCTGTGGCAAGTTTCATTTTGCACTTTAATCTGAATCCGGATCTTTGACTATCAAACGCTTGACCGGAAGTGATCCGTTAATAGCGCAGATCCAATTCAAATATTTATACCCCGAAAGCCTTTTGATTGCTCCTTCGTTTTGTTCATGAAGCAAAGACAAAAATGGTTGAATCCTGAGATAAATAAAGTATCAAAGTTGTTTTAGAGGAATTTCCATCGAAAGAGGATTTTCCTTCAAAATATCCTTATATTTTAGAGTCTGCCGTACACTCTTATAAATCCACCCGTTTTTATTAAGCTGCAAGCTGAAGTGCGTCCTGTCTTTTTTTAAGTTCATGCAAAATGAATGGCTACAGGTCAAAGTGAATCTTTATCCCAGCTGAATAAGAAAAAAATGTTACAGTTCATCAAATAAAACACATTGCCCCTCATGCATCTAATTAAAAATGTAACGGCTACCATTATTGTGGCTTGGTAAAGAAAAAAACAAGCCTGATATGAGACTACACAATTGAAACAGAGCAATTGATCAGGTCAAAAAAAGGTTGAAAGAGGACAATAAAAAAAAACTAAAGCAAAACAAAGCAAAATTAAATTCATTTGGCACATTTGAAATGTACAGATAAAAAATTGAAACCCCATGCGATAAAAACTGTCAAGAAAAAGCAAACAAAGACACGACCAAACAAGCTCAGACGTAAGCAGCTGCAGCAGACACATATCAAGACGAAATACACCATCCCATAAAATTTGTTATCAGCACACACAAAAATTTAAAAGCAAAAACAAAAAAATCCCTTTGCATTAGACGGATAGACATTCTCAAGGCTCGATAGGCAGCTGGGAACGACAAATACATTTAAAAGGGGTTAAGGACAACCTCGTTCATTTTACTTTTTAAGTAAAATATGAATTAGGATTATTTCCCCCTGGAAATACAAACTTTTTTTAAGGCTGCAAAGATTGAAGTGTTGGTGCACGTATCACTGCAGCATCTACCGCCTCCAGCCCGTCAACTTCTATTATTTTCGTTTTCCTGTGAGAAAATGAATCCATTAGCAAGCAGGGAGCAGCTATCGCACCCGAAATTGCTTAGAAAGCTGATCGCTCAAGATAGCTGTTTCAATGTGTCGTCGGCCTGGGGTATATGTGAGGAAAAACGGGTCGGACCTGTTTTAATATGCACTCGAGTTTTTCTTCTGGAGATGGGTACTGACATTTATGTGTATTTATGGGGGCAATAAAACCACTGACTTTAGGTTATGGTATATTCATGAGGCCCGATTTGATAACCATCAGCGAGATTCGCTGAACGGCAGTCTTTAATGTTGTAACCAGTTTACATTAGTGCTAATTCGTTTCGTCGTTCCGTTGCCGGTTGGGAATTCAATCTTCTGTGAGTGTAACTTCCACATGTTCAGAAATTGGGAAATGATATATAAAAACTGGTGGTTTCATTAAAGTATGTTTCAAGAACAGGCAATGAAAACCAGATCTACATGGATCTAATGACTACAAGCGCAGTCTAAAACAATAACTGAAGGTTATTGCATTAGAAATCAAAGAGGTCAATATTTTCTTTTTTTAAGAAAATGGGGGCCAAAATATATCTTAAGAATTTCCTGCCAAGCTACGATAATACCATTACTTTCTCCCTAGCCAACTAGTGTAGTGTATTTTTAAAAATGTTCTGTAAGTTTCTAATCTATAGTTACGGTGTCTTTTTTTCTCAGGAGGCTCGCACGTTATCATGGGAGTAGCGGGCTTGGCAGCTCTGGCAGCCGAGACTGCGACCTACTTCGCCCTGCCCCAGCTCAGCCGAGTGACCTCTCATCATACGCTCATGCTGGGCTGCCTCCTCCTGGTTGTGATCCGATACTTCCTTTACGGTATCGTGCGGGGTCCCTGGCTGCTAGTGATCCCAGAGTGTTTTAAAGGTAATGATCATAATTTGAAGGAATACTTCCAGTTGAATATCAATTTGGTGTCATTGTCTTGGCATTTAAAGGCCTACTACTAAAGGCCTATGGAATAAGATTTCGAAGTTCCGTTGTTCTGTTTCGTGGAAGATATAATAAATTATTTTCGTTGGCCAATCACTTTCAAAAACAACAAAACCTGCGAGGCGCGCTGTGAGGGTCACATGCTCATGTATCACACTTTTCTCGGAGTGCAGAGATAATGATGCGAGATGCTAGTGCATATAAAAGACATTAACCAGTGAATGAACTATGTGTTCAATCTTCATATTTGTCGCCGCGCTCCATGTTCAGTGTTGCTTGACGTACGAAGCAAGCTTTAGAAATGTCTGTTACTTGCCTAAAGCTTGCTGGCGTAGCTTAAGGGATGTTCATAGCATGCAGTTAACACTGGGTTTTTCTAAAATTTATTTGTGTGTTTCATTTTCAGGTGTGAGTGCAGCCATTGTGGAGTACACGCTAGGCGCCATCTTTGCGGACGAAGAGTTAGTCTCCTACTCTTGCTCACTTCAGGGCTCGTTCCTCTTGGCATACTACGCGGTAGGCTACGGTATCGGCAGCATCCTGGGCGGTGTGGTTATCGACGCACTCGGCGCTGTCAAATCATTTTTCGTAGTCTCTCTCATATCATTAATACTGTCTGTGCTGTTTCTCATCATTAGGTCGATACGGTACGGATACGAAAAGCTACAAGATTGATATCTTCTTTAAATTAAGAAGTTAAGTAAAAGTAACTAGTGATAAATTATACTACCGTGCATAGGCCTACATGTACCCCTGGTTTAAAGAAATTGAAGGTGACACATGGAGTGTATACCATATTCTTTATTCGTGTATTCAATTATACGCTAAACTGAAGTCAGTCATATTGACCTGAACGGCTGGAAAGGCATCTCTGAAATTAAACGAGCTGAAATTGACATCAAATATAAGTTGTGAAAAATGAATAGCAAAAATATATAGTGCTTAGTCAAAAATATGATAGTGTAGCTGGACTTGTCACTGTTTTCATTCTAGGGCTAGAGAAATCCATTTTCAGACGTGTTGCTTTGTGGCTATCCACTTTGTCGCTAATACGGGTGATTCACTATACAGCGCGCCACCAAGTGTTCGCGGAAGACAGGTCACTTGCAGGTTCACGTTCGACACGCTGCTGCGATAAAGTGCACTTCGTACATAATTTGGGGATATGTGATTGATTGAGGCGTTCCGTCAACCACACAAAACCATAATTTTGACTACCTAACACTCATTCTTCAGCTAATAAACCAACATTCGAGAAAAAAATCAAGTTTTCAGGGCACAGTGCAGTTAGTGAATGAGGCTTTGGCGACTGTTTGTCCCACAATGCACTGCAAAAGGCCTCGCCATAACAAACCATCGGTGGCGCACTGCACTGTGAATGACCTCTTTTGACGAGTGGATTTAATTTATACATAACCAATAGGAGTGAGGGAATCCTCAAGACTCTGATAGTTACAACTACGTCAATTTCATGCGATATTTACAAAAAGTGTGTCAAAGGAAGTGCAAACTGAGCACTTTATATTTTATATAAGCGTATATTATAAATGTGTACATCTGTATGTACTTTATTGCTTGTAATCAAGATATTTTACCTGCTGGAGTGATTTTTATTCTTGTAATGGTCAACTCCACGCACCTTCCAACATTTTAAATCAACTTTGGGTGACGAGGTGTATCTTATAATCAGGGAATACCACCAGTCTGAGATATTAACTAGATTTTAAAAAGGTAGAGGAAAAAATCTGTAATGGTGATTTTGTTCTTTATTTGACGTTGGTCAATTATTGTTATATTTGTAGGTAACTGTTCCTCTGCTTGGTTGCTACTGAATGCAGAATACTGCGCAAAATGTAAATCGCGGGCAGAGGGAGAGAGACATTATTCGAGATTATCCTGGTGGCACAGTAGATGTACAACTGCCATGTAATGTACTGTCTCTAGGGCCTACGAAATATTGAGGGGCTATAAAACAAAAGCACCCCCCTTTTAGGGGTTTCAGCGTTAACCTTCGACTTTATGAAAGCTTCATGTTAGCTATATTTTTATACAGAGACAGCTTAGCATTATTGGGGCTATGAAATTGGGATGTTAGTGCCAAGGTCGGAGTCGTGCCTACGGAACTACTGGCGCAGCCCCCAGGGGGACATGGGGACAGGGGCTTGAGCTACCCCAGATGTTTTCAATTATTTGTTTTCGGGAAAAATATATTATACGCCTACATCTCAAACAACTAACTCAAATATAATCTTAGATCCCAATCTCCAGTTGGAGGACCTTGGTTGTGGGACTGTGCGGAACACTTGATTCGGTCCTGGAAACTGCGGCTATTAATTAGTAGGATGGGCACAGAATATCAATCCATATAACGACCTCGAATCTAAAAGCAAATGGGACCTGCTGTCACGAAGAGGAATCGTTAGAACAAATGGGCTGTCCTCGATATCACCACGTAAACGTTGTGTACACATACCTGATGAAGTCCCTTGTGTGGACCTGGAAATTCAAGATGTCCAAACTACACAGTGAAGGCACTGTGTGGACTTGCCCGGATTCGCACACGGCAACGTTACCCCTCTCTGAAAACGACTCGGAGGCTCAGGCGCATCGTGGAGTCAAACGCAACAACAATAGTCAAGGAATCTTTCAATGACTATCAGCCTCTCTACAAATAAAATGGGTATTTTCATTGAGACTGATCACTTCAAATGCACAGAGGAATGGCCACACTAGGTATGCAACGGTAAAAGGGGGTGAGTGCATTCAGGCACTCACGTACACCGTGACAGTGTTGACCTCCGCACATAAAAAGGTCCACCTAAAGCAGGGTTGCAAGATGGGTGAGTCAGGACACACGTTGCACGTCATCAATGCAGTATTTTCCCCTGAAAGACAAATCCTGAGGTATTTGGGGGTCAGGGTTATCTGTGGCAGAGTGAAGAGAAACATTTCAATAACTATCATCACAAATCCAGCTGGAACAAATTATCCTAGCGGGAGAAAAAGGAGCATTTCTCTGAGGGCTCCTAACTACAGAGAAATAAAGGAATGTCCATACTACATGGGAGCATGTTACCATGTTTAGAATTTTAAGGTAAAAATTAAAAGTACCTGCAGTGTAACTTTGCTGCCCTCTCCCATGCAAGCACGGCCCGATTGTGGTGCGCCCCCATTAGACACGCATAAACCAGTGGCTTGCGTGCACGTCGTCATTTTTCAGTGGGCCTCGCCTTTTGCGTCCGTCCGTAGGTCTTTAGGTTACTACACGCGTATGTTATACGTTCACACAAAGGGTTTATCCGCCAGTACGTACACTTCATTTCAGCAGGAAATATATTTTCAAGTAAAACAAAGGTAAGGCATATACACAGTATCCTGATTCTACATGAGCTGCTAGGATTATGCTCGTCACACTCCTGGGGTCTACTGAGAGTTTGCATGACACTGACAGCTGCGCACTTTCTTTGAAAGCTCTATTCTTGCCTCACACAGGCGAGCAAAAAAGCAATAAAAACCCAAACAAAAACTCTGAAAAGGGTGACATGCGGAGATACCTCAGCTCAATGAAATGGGCTCATTGCATGGATAATTGGAAAAGGTTTGATGTTTCAAGTAATTTGGAACTGTCAGAGCAGGTCACATGGGAATTATTGATATTAAATTATATTATGGCAAAGTGAAAATATCAGCTTGTTTGGATTTACTGTTGACACTTATCAACACGCATATGTTTCGATGGAATGTAAGTTTATTCACATTGCACTATCACAACCAATGTAATCTTACATATTGAATCAAAACGATTTTTGTCAATTATTTATTTCTTTTTCATATCAGTTTTAGACTTTACGCGCATTTTGTAAAATTAACAGGTCATATTTGCTGAGGATACTCTGATTTGGGCAATTCCAAGAAGGCAATCAAATGCCAGAATCGCCAGAGCACCTCATCTGACACATTGGATGGTCGCAAAAGAAATAAAACAATAAATAAGAAAAAGCAAATAAGAAAATTAAAACGTAACAGGGCATTCTCTAGAAAACGACAAGACCCAAAACATCCTTTGGAACATTGGAGATAAAAATTGACATTTGATGCTAAGTGCATTTCGAGGATAGACATTTTCGTAAAAATAGGTTACATTGTCACTTTAAACCTCTGAGAGCACGTCAGTACTACAAATTGCAGGGGCGGATCCAGGAATGTTTCTAGGGGATCGGGCTGGGGATTTTTAAATGTCTCATTTTTGCGGACAAGCGGAAACGATGCTGGAACGTTTCCTGACATACAAAACAAAATTGTTTACAATAGCATTGGTAAATACATACGAAGAATCTACGGTAGGCCTATGCTATCTTGATATTAGATTTACTTTGCTTCGTTTATTATTTTCCCCGTTTTTGTTTACCTTGTCTTAGGTTTTTTGTCTTAGCAAAGGGGAGGGATTCGGCCCCCCCCCGGATCTGCGCCTTTAATGGCCTGTTCCCCATCTCTAATTAGGCGCGGTTCTCTTTTTATTTATTTGTGCTAATATGATTTATAACAGAGGGATGGTAATGCAAATAAACTTAAGCTGTTTCATGCATGGATGGATGCTATAGAAAAATACTAGCAGACAAAAATTAACACGAGTGAGCTCTTCGGCGAGAGAGAAAATAAAGTAACTTGATATTCCCATTATGCATATGAGCATAGACTCGAACATCAACGTGACCAATTTATATCTCTGTACACGTATCTGTATGGGCAGTATATGATAAGACGAAGTTCACACGAATCTTGCTAAATACACGAGTCTTGCTAAATACTTACAAAAAATATTTGGAAATGTGATAAAATCCGTTTGGCGGGAATTTGGAATTATTTCACCGTTCTTAGTTTGCACCCCTAGAGTGGCCTAGCTTAATAGGCTCTGGAACGGATGAGTCATGGGTGAGCAACCAAAATGTAAAACTTCGAATCGGTTTTTAAAAGAAACGGGCAGATGCCTGAGATAAAAAAACACTTCACCTGAAAAATATGTGCCAAAGGCCTTCAATTACCTCTTCCTCAAAATTGAAAACTTAGACTGTAAGATGTTTGCATAAGGTCCATTCCCATTTAAAAAATATAGAGAGTTGAGAATTTATCCCATACTAGGACCAGGGAGATTATTTGAACACAATATTTTGTTGTAATACTGTCCATGCTTGTGTTTGTTTTCTATCTGTTTCTCCTGAGAGGGAGAATTTCAATGTCCACAAATACAGTCTATAACTGCACAAAACAAGCTGTCAGTGCTGAGTTAAAATCACCCCCGGGTACTTGCCACCCTACCGTTCCATCATTTACCCGACCTCTCTTCCAGAAATGTTTGCTTTTGATGATGGCATGTTATAGGTGTTGCTGTGTTTTGTGACCCCACACGCAAGATTTATGTTTCAGAACAGCCTCAGCGTAGCCGCAGGAAAGAGGTACTTGTTGTGTTTTCTCTGGTTGCTCAAATATACTTGTCTTCTTGAGAGATTTTCCAATATTTGGAAAGTCTGTGACTGTATCCAAAGAAACGAAGACTATTGAAGGGAAAATGTTCTTCTTTCCAGCCCTTTTCTAGGTGACTGGGAGAAACACGGGTGCTTAGTGAAGGCCTAAGTCAACTGCTGAGTGAAAGGAGTCGACATCTCTCTATTGGAGGTTGTAATTTTCTCACGCAAGTATTCAGTGTGTGTGTGTACAGACTCTGTGCGTGTTAAAAGAAAAATCCGCCATTAAACCCTCACTCTGAGCTTTCGAATACGAACTGATTTGTCACTAACTTTTGCTGAAGGGGAAACGTAACTGGCATTTGTATAAGTGCTGGACCGGTACATATTCTTTTTCACAGCCTTAACTTACTGTGAGTTGGATGAGCGGCGGTTTTGACACCGATAGGACTGTGGAACGCAACATAATAGTGTGATCCCCTGCACCAACTCAACAAAATGCCTGTAACGTTACGCATCGGTAAGTACACTTCGTGTTAGGTACTTTTTTCATTCTTAGAAGCTTGGATGGGACGTTTGGGGCAACTAGCAAGTTTAATTAAACGAAGAGCTTTTTGTGTCCTTGTTTTAGTTTTTCCGAGATCAAAAGAATCAATCAAAATGTTAAACTTACTGCCCAAAATTTAGGCCTTGGAGTTAGTTTTATTTAAGGGAAAACACCCCAAATCAGTAAACGTTGTCGACTTGGTTCTAGCTATATAGCTTCGCACCCATATGGCATAATTCGATGATACTTTAGTATTTTGCTGTGAAATCCTCGTTGATAATCAGCGGTTAGTAGTTACAGAATGGGTGTTTTTGCACTGTGAACTACCCAGCGGCTGATCCAGCTTTTGGTGAGGGGTTTGTGGGCAGAGGGGGAGGGGGAAATCAAAAAAACGAATGCGGCTTCCTTACGGCCCACCGACCAAGTGGCGGACGTGTATTCACAAATCACGGAAATCCCCCTGCCGTTTTGAGTTCCCTTGCCAAGTGTAAATAAAACATCATGCCCTCAAACACGGGTCTGTATAGCCCGATCCTCTTGCCCACGGCAAGCGGTTGACCCCGTACAGTCTCCATGCCAACTGGGTCAATTTCCATAGATGTGTGGGTGACAGACATTGAAATACTCCCCTTATTAAAGGTAGGCCTATACCGTCCTGCAGTTGCGGCTATTCATAAACTAACTGACGAAATTGTGGAAAATCGTTCTTGGGTTAAAAGAGGGGTATGTTACCAGCTCCGTGCGGAATAATTCTGTCAGGCAAGGTGTCATTTTGAACAAAAAAAAAAGCAATGGAGGGAGGCAATTCCAAACGATGTGTCCAAAGACGCAGGAGTAAATGAGTACCTGTGAGGGAAGATCTGGTTATATTAATCATGTGCGCCAGATAGGGCAGCTTCAGCTAGTATACTCCTCAGGGATCGAGCTGAGATGTTCAGTTGTAGTGAGCCCACTGTGCATGGATAGTAATAATGCGCCTTGAGCAACCAGTTGGGTGGATACGTGCGCGATATAGATAATCGGTATTTTTATTTATTATTAAAAAAATTATTGGCGTTGATAGTCGTCAGTCGTTCGTTTTTAATTCGGCTAGAGGCGCGTGCAAGTATTTTGAGGATGGACATTCGACGAGGTGTCACCGAATTACTTTTTTTAACATTGCAAAAATGTGGAACTATTCATTTCTTTGTTTTACATAAGACCTAGATAAATTCTCTTCCGTCTGTAGGACTCTGCTGTTGTAAAGTGGTTCAAGTCATTACATTGTTTCCCACTTATAAACCAGTCAAAAGAAGTTCTAACCAACGGGTATCGTTGAATAGATCTAATAAATCAGTGACATGTAATCAGCGACCAACCAATCCAATGATGGGGATTGTTGTGCAGGTGTTGTTTATAGCACAGTCTCCAGCAGCTGAAGTGGATACATGGAGCCATGCATGTCCCGGACGCGGACGCCGAATTCGGGCACAATTTAAAACGTTCGAAATCGAGATTTGAAACCAATATCCTAGAATACTGCCTTTCTCGGAATATGCAGCATCCACTCAGCTCCAACGTCATAAAGTTAACACTGGTTCAGATTTCTGATGCTTCAAACGAGCCTCTAATGCCAACTGACGAATCAGACCTTTTAGAGCGCCGTTTGTTTCAGTTTGTTTGTCAGTCTACACGATCGGGTTTTGCGACGTTTCCCTTATATATTTTATACAGCACCTGATTAAATCGTGATCGTCTTACGATTCATGGGTGGTCAATAACATCCTAATTACCTATTAAATCTTTCAACAATTCATCAGCTAACCCAGCTGAGGGAATACTACTGTATTATACCACATGCACCTCGCTACCGCATTACGCGCGGTATAGACCTTTTTGCTGTGATGTCACAATCGTGCAGGGCCTCTATGTGTTGTGATGGTAGTACGTGCATAGTGTTTCGATAGTAATCTACCTGTTAAAGATAAATTAGCCAAGCATGTACTGTTCGAACGTACACTTGCACGTGGTTGAAACTCCCGGTAGGAACCGTGGCCAAGGCGGTCCACACGTGGTAGTGTTGTTTACATTTAGCTCAATCCAGTCACGTGGGTGAAAAAGATCTGTAGACACGGTCGCAACTATCTTCAAGCAGACAAATGGTTGACGATACCGAAACATCAAAACGCCGTTCTACTAATGATGACACTAAGCATTAATTAAGTTTAAAAACAGGCGTTTACACTCTGTCTCTGCCAAACTAAAATATACGCTGTCACACAGAATCCTACCTTACTGTATAACTCCTACCTAGGTCTCATTGTTGCGACAATCGTCATCGCCCTGTTTACTCAGCCGACTCGTTCCCAGGGAACGGACCTTACGACGATTCCTGAATCATTTGGTACGGCTGTAGTGGAAGCCACGGTGGGACGGATCAACCGCCTGGTCGGGGTCAACAGCGACCTGCGGGCAGACAACAGATTCATCCGGCGCATCGCTTGGGTGGAAACCACCGACGGCACCGAGGCGTTCACTTACTCTGACCACAGCTACCACGGGGGAATCTGGCGAGTGGACCGCTACGCGTACGATACCACCGTAGCCATGTACAACAACCCGCGATACGCATCTGTCTTTGATGACATCAAAACACTGATGGACATCAACTGGAGCCGAACCACGTGGGAGTATTGCCGAAGACCGCTGTATTCGGCACTCGCTGCTCGACTGTACTTTCACAGTCTACAACCAAATGTCCCTCAAGTAAGTTTTGAAGATGTAATTTTTAAGAAAAAAGCTTTTCTGAGGGAAAATCTGAACTACTTCAAATTTAAAGGGTAGTTGCAATCAATTTGTTTTAATACAAACCTTCAGCATACACTTTTGTGTCTCAGTCGACCTCATAATTAATTTTGTATAGATCACTATTTCAAAGGGTGTTTTACTATCTTTTTGGTTTTTATGCTAAGCAATATTTCCATATTCCTGAGCAAAATTGTGATGTCATCCCAGGAGGAAAGCCTCATTGTTAAATTTGTTTGTACACAAACAAGGTTGTATGTCCTCAGATTTTTATGCATTAAATGTTGTCTTCGTTGAAGATTTCTGTTTATGAGCATTGAGCAATAAGGAAGCCTTAACCCATTGTCAGAAACATTTTAGTAAGTAAATTCTTGGTTCAATTTGAAAAGAAAAACCTATGCACTGAACTATGTCTTTCCTAGATGACATCACGACAACAGCGCCTTCAATTATCAAGGAATGCATGGATAATTTTTTAAGTTTAAAAAATTCACTTTTAACGCATTTCAACAAATATGAATGTAAATGAGGTTTCACACATGCATTAAAGAAGATTACAAAGTTGCAGAGAAACTGTGTTTGAGAAAAAAGGCCCATCAAAACGAGACTTATTTCCAATGAATGCGGAAGGGACGAAAGAACAACTAAATCAAATTGGACCAAATAATTCCACTTGCCCATCTTTACTAGCACTTAGTAATATCACTGTCATACATGCCGGACACTTTAACCTCCCATGTGCTAACAGGTACTGACCTCTCAGGCCGAGCTTTGGAGGAATAGATATCACGATCAACCGTCGGATACTGTTGAAAATTTCATCAGCAAAGTGGAAGGACTCGAAAGTGAAGGTAACACATAGAAAAATGTATGAATATATTGTAGACTGACTTTAACTTGTAGTTCTTGAGGGCTAGAAGCAATAACACAGTAGAACAAAATTTGGTATGTTTTGGGTTTTTTGGGGGGGTGTATTTTTTATTGGGTTTTTTTATGGAAGGCATGATTTGGTAGGGAAAGTTGTCAGAATATATTAAACGTCAGTGCAATTGTTCAAAATCACCTGTGTCCTATTTGTGAGCCTCAAAGCTGTAAAATTTTCTAAAAGAACGTAGTCAAATTAGTTGGTTGGTCACCCTTTACACTTAGAGGTTGTTGGTTAGTCTGAACCTAAGTGTCTGGTATGTTGGTCTGTTGATTGGATGGCAAGCGCAGCTTGTTTTGGCGGGGTCAGGTGGCCTAATTAGGGAGGGGGAAACAGCCCCTTCGGTCGAGTGTGCCCTGTGCCCTTCCCCCGTGCCCCCACTCAGATACTAAAAAAGGAAAGGCTCTGCTGACAGTAAGTTTTAGAACTGTAACCGAACCCACTAAGCCCCCCCCCCGCAGAAAGGGACCCCCTCCCACCCCGTTAAGTCACTGGCTGGGGTCGATTTGGTTGCATTTGCATGTGTAGTTTTTACGTGATAGATTTTCTTGCTATTTTTCCCCGAAGGGTGTGATGTCAAACAAATAGACCTTGTCTTCGTGTTGGACAACTCAGGGAGCGTGAAGTCTGAGAACTTCGAAAAGACCAAGAACTTTGTTTCGCATGTCGTGGACGCCTTCGATATCGGCGCTGACCGGACCCGCGTTGGAGTCATTCAGTATTCCAGTAGTGTTACAATTGAGTTCCACCTGAACACTTACTCAAACAAAACAATTTTACAGCAGGCAATTGGAAACATTCAGTACATCGGTGGTGGTACGCAGACTGTTGCCGCTCTAAATGTCACGGCAAGTCAGGCCTTTCTTGTAGAGAACGGAGCACGACCTGACCTCAATGCGGTATCCCGCGCAGCAGTCGTCATCACAGATGGCCGGTCACAGGGGCCTGCAGCCGTCGCTGTACCGGCAGACCGGGCCCGAGAGAAGGGCATCGCTGTATTCGCCATCGGGGTGACCAACGATGTGAACATGGAAGAGCTGAATGCCATCGCTAACAAGCCAAACGACACCTACGTGTTTCACGTCAGCAATTTTGACGCCATTGACAACATCGTTGCCTCTCTTGAAGAGAAAACATGCAATGGTTAGTCTCTTTAGTCTCGTTAGTCTCTTTTGGTCTTGTATTTAACCCTATCCCCTAGGGTGAATGTAAAATCATATTTAAATCGGAGGATTCGGGAATGTTATTGTTTTTTCGTGTGCCACACTTGTTGATCAATACAGCAAGTCCATGTTTTACCTCAGGTCATAGCTTGGCAGTAAGGAAAGCACTTAGATGCAAACGTATGGTGTCGTTTCGGGAAGAATCTTTACGGTTACAGCTACCAGGGCTCCAAACTGTGCCAAACTGTGTGCTGTTTTCCGTCTTAAGTCTCCTTGTCTCTGCTTGATCCTTTGTTCGGCACACGCAAACAGTTCAGTCAGAAAATACTTTCAAAAATATTACCCCAGGTCCGAACATGAACAGAACCTTAACCAAACAGTGTTTCTCTTTCTGTGGGCGCTGTTTGCAATGGCCGCCAGCACTTTTTTTTAGACCTCTTGTCGAAACAATTTTCGTCCAGTTTTATCTTCTCCTTTTCTTTCCATCCTGATTCTTCTGTCTGCTACTTTATTTTTGATGTTCTGTCGTCCTGGTGGGTGTGTATTTTTAACTGATTTATGAAGTGGATTCGTGAGATTTGTGACCTGTTCGCAGAACCTGAATACAACCCCTTCATTATAGCCTTACACATTGTGCTATACGCATGACTGTATGGGACAATTTTACGTGGATACAAGAACCAATAATGAATCACTCGAAATATATACAAATAATTTTGGTCGTCTGGATTATTGCCCAAGAAGCTTGTTCCATCCGTTGTGAGGTTTCCTTAGCAAACTCTCTACAGGTCTCATGCACCTGTGTTCATGCCAGACCGACCAACCTGTTCTGGACAGTTGGTATCAGATGGCCGTTATTTCATCGATTGAAGACCTTTACAATTCAACCAAAGTCGTCAAAAGTGCTTTGTGCTAAATTTTCAGCATGTGATTTGACAGAACATGATTATTTATGATATGTCGTGCCTGGCCACGACCGCTCTCTGGATGCAACAGTCTTTGGTAACATTTCGATAAACGCAGGACCTGACCATTATCACAGAACGTCTAGCTTTCACTATTCTGTTCAGAAATATGAGTCATTATCTATCAGTTCAAGGAATGAATAAGCTTGTATAGCCAACTCAATCTCAGCATTGAAGGCCTTAAGACCTCAACAGAGATATGTTATTTCACCATCTTTTTATCACAAATAAAACATCTGGGCACCGCCAAACGTCAGCAAGGAAAACAAGATGGAAGACGCAGAACTATAAGGGAGGAAACACAGGTTATGAACAACTGTATCTCCATCAGTATTACCACCAGGGGTAAACAAGATTATTCAAGGGTGGGACTTTACAGACAGTTGAGAAACATGTGGAAATTCCCCGGACTCAGGATCATCAGATAAAAGATCACACGTTTAACTTGTGCACTTTAACATGTTCTCTGCATAATAAAACGACTAATACTTTAGAAACTTCCGTCGATGCCAGATCGACGTTATGGCTATTACAGAAACTTGGCTGAAAGATGCCCATAATAACCTCTCTAAATTCACATCTCTTGGTCACAAATATCTTCACTGCTTACGACTTAATGAATTTGGTGGAAGTGGATTGGCGCTTTATAAATATATTATTATCATTATTACTGTTATTGCTGACGTAACAGCAACACTGTCTTCATTGGGAAGGAAAGCATAAACGTTCGTTACGGTCACTTTTGTCATAAGTTTGGTGGTGTATAGGAATATGAAGAACTGCAATCAGGCACATTTCCTTAAAAACGTTATTTCCATCACCACTGTGAAATGGCCACCGATTTCCCCTTCTCTCTTTCTCTCTCCAGGTGTCTTTATTGCTGATGTCAGATTGTAATCGTGAAAAATTCGTTTCTATCCCAATACCTAGTTTGGGATGTTTGTCATTTAACTGAATCAATTTTCTTGAAGTCAGATCCGGCCCCTATCCGTGGACCAGTGGTCAACAACACGCTGCTCCGGGGGGACACGCAATTCCTGCAGCGGACCGTCCCCGAGGAAGGAGTCACCCTGGCCATCGAAGCTGATCAGGGCAATGTGGTCATGTACGTCTCCATCACCACTCCCAACCCCAACAAGGCGTTTCACGACTACGTTCTGGAGGCAACGGAGGGGCAGGGCAGGGTGGAAGTCTTCATCGGACCCGAGGAATTCTTGAATCAGGGAAACCTCTCAGTAGAGACGAACCACGGTGGCGTCCAAAAGCGAGAGGTTAGCGAATTTTGATTGTTGCTGAGGTTTTGATGTTTGAAACTTTGAAATAGGCAACTTCTGCGAAATATAGTGGCCCTGGAGTGACGTCGCCAGTCGTCAATATTGACATAAATATGTTTGTCCAAATGCTCGACTCGTATCTCCGGTCACAAATGTTGCCGCATTTTTTCAGCAAGCCAAGTAGAGAGAGGAATTGCTTGTAGACACAGCAATTGGGGTTTTAACGTTGTGCCGCGGCCTGCGTTGTGCCAAAACTGCCCAGCCGAATAACGACTTCGCTTTCGCTTTAGGTCGTCGCTTGGCACATAAATACTAAAACAGAGAAAAATACAGTTTAATATTCCAAGTTGAAAGCATGGATGAAGGACATAGAAGGAATCAGCAAAATAATGCAGCGATGATCATGGGGTAGAAAGGGGGCTTGTGATTGTGAAACTGGTGATGCGTATAGCAAGCATTCGCTGCGCTCTGACTATGGACATACCGGCCATGCGGGAAAGCGTTAATTTGCCACATGTGCTAGCCTGGGCAGTTCAAACTGCTCCGGTGCCCTTCCTCCATAGATTTGTATCCCTTTGTATAGCTGAGAAAAGTGCCGATTCAGGCTGATCTGTTGTGGTCGCTGTCGAAGTTGTGCCTGGTCAGGGTTGTGCACGCGTGTAATCGTTGAGATGTGTTGTTGGGGCTAGTTTAAGTTTGGCACCTTTGATTAATGTAAATTTGTTACGGTAAAGATTTTGTTGTGGTGGTGGTTATCTTTGATGTTGTGTTTGAATTTGATGTGTTTGTGTTGTATCTATTACCTCAATAATGTCCAGAAGAAGGTTGATTATGTGTTTGCTGTTCTTGTTTTAGATTTGTTTGGTTTCTGTACTTTACACTTCTCTTGCCCTCGATTTTTTTCTTTGTTGGTTTGTTTGTTTATTTTTTTAGGGGGGTTGTGTTTCTTTTTGTTGCTTCCTTTCCCTGCCGCTATTTCTGTCGTCCTTTAACCATGTCCTCTTTTTTATAATTTCAATTACAGGCGCCAGGACGGAATGACATTGACGATAGCTCCCCCATCGGCACGGTTTATTTGACCATAGAGGGTCTGCAGGAGACCAACGCGTTCTTGTTGATGGTGACAGAGGGTGACGTCACCGAGCCAATTCCGGCTACGGCCCCTCCCGCGAATGGATGCGTTGCTGTTAAGACTGCATATACGTTGTACATCGGCGTTTGGCTGACGTCAGCTCTGGCAACGAAATCTGCCCTCTTCTAGACTGCATGTTAGCTGCGAATGGTATTAAAACGGCTAAATTATCCCGAGTGCCCGGTATGGGTACAGGAATAGAAACGGAATAATTTTTTTTTCTTAAAAGAAAAAATCTTGATGAGTTTCGAAACCAAACACTAAACCAATAATCTCTAAAAAACAAATTGAGTTGTAAAACCTAGCGATAAAAAATTTAAAATGGCCAATTTGATTTCCCTTTCAGTTCCTTTCCCGTTGTGTGGAAGTATTTGATTTGGATTAGACGCAATTTCAAGTTTTTGGATTTGGAGTGTTTAAGTTGCAGCACATCGCGTGTATAATAATTGCTTCCCTACTCATTACTCTAGGTCCTTCCAAAATCATTTCCGGGATAAAATGATAAAAGATTAAAAATAAAGTAAGAAACATCGTACATATACTAAAAGCTCAAACAAATAAAACAAAAAGAAAAATATTGTTGCACCCCAGGCAAAAGAAATGCACCGTTAAAGTTGCTTCTTTTTCTTCCTGTTTATTTCGGAGCAATGGAAAATTTTACGTACATGTATTCTCTCACGCCTTGACTAAATGCATTACATCAAATTAAATATCTAGCTGAGACAGAAGTGTTTTCAGAGAAGTATAAAGTACGTGAATGCAACCTTTACATCAAAGGCACTGATTAAAGAAAATTGGGCAATTGCATGCGGTGTAAAGCTGAAGACTGGGGCAAATCACAATTGACGAAAAGTAACAGAACAATCCCCGAAGATTTTCACTTCCCATGCACATGGAAATACCTGGCAGAAGGGTTAACCACATCATTGATTTAGAGCGAGATTTGAAGTTCTTCAGAAGCTGGACCGACGCTTTCCAAGTAGGCCAATATTTCCTGTTAATGTTATCTGTTACTCAGAAAGGAGTTTTATTCATGCTCTTTCATTTTCAAGTATATGCAAAATTATAATATTGTAATCATATTATGTCTTGTGAATAGTATAACCCGACAGGTTATATGAATCGACACAAGAGGATGACTTGAGACAAAGTTGTACTGTAGTTGATGTGGTTTATTCGGCTGGCTCGATGTGCGGCTCTCTGCCCAATTGCCAGAACTCATAGGGATTTTATACATTTGCTGGACATTCCATTTTTCATCCATCATACAAGTTTCCTTGCCTTATTAGGTGTTAGCTACTATTCTTTGAATATTAATACAGCGTGCATGAATATGTTTGCTTCATTTGGATTTGAGGGTAGGGTTAGTCAAATTAATGAACACTGACTTTTCCTTATAAGGCCAGTGGGCTGCCTCATGACCCATCCGGTCCAGCCCTGCTTTCCTCCCCAAGGGCCTTGTGGTTCAACTAGTCATTCCTTAAGTGAGGCTCATTACTTGGAAAGTGGTTCTACTGTTGAAGGTCAATCCGTGCATTGAACTTAGGTAGCAATATAACATGTGCTATTGTAACATGGTGATAATAGTGTTTGTTTTAACTGTGATATACATTGGTGTGTTAAGTTGTGTTACTACTTTGCATGCATCGGTCGGCGGTGGCGGCCAGCCCAAGTGTTCAGAAAGGAGAAGTGTAAATGATTAAGTTTTGTTGAGTTTACTTCCACCTATTAGACTAAGTTTCTGCCTTCCTTTCATTCTGTTGGTTGAGTTGTGCTCATTCCTTTCAATTGAGTGCGAACATCCGATACAATAACATCTTATTATGATAAATCTTAAATGAGATACAATGTATTCACTCTTCGAAAGAATAGTTGTGGAACCAGTTGCTATCTAAACAATACGTGTAAATCTAAACAAAATGTAAGAATGTTTTCTTGGCGTGGTTAAAGTTTTTCAAGTGGATCAAAGAATGCAGATATCGCCCTCTGGTTTTTCAACCTCCGTATATTCCAAAAAAGATAATTGCTCGGATTGAACAACGGTGTGGTCTGTTATCCGGACAAAAAACCGACGATGAATAGGGGACTTCTCAGAGGTAAGTGCATGTTGGCTGAACTTGGCTGATGAACACTGTGTGCAGTTAACCAACGTTTGTGATTAACACCATGGACTGAATAATCCATCTGACAAGCATCTTGACAATGTCAGCATTCTCCGAAATTACGGATATTTTCTGACCATTCTTCCTACTAGCTGGCATTAGCGGAAGGTGTACATCCTTTCCTTCTGACAGATTCAATAGACCAAACAGATTTACTCAGTCCGGTCACTATAATAAAAATGTACAGGAAAAATGAAACCGAAGTAAAAATCCATGTATCGTGGGGATTTAGTCGACTTGCAGACACAAAAAGTTAGACTTCTTGAAGGTGGACTGTCAAAGTGTAAGGAGGGGATAGCTTTAACACTTGCTTGGTTACTTTACCACAATTACGTCCAACGTCGATTGGAAATAGTCCGGCAAATCGTTCCCTGAATATAGAGACTAAATGACCTGGCTAGTTTTTGAACTTCTGGAACTGGGTACGATGTGTAATTCTGTATGGTGTATTCGGGAAATATGCAGTGGTGACAGGAAATAATCGGAAATTGTATTTCCGACACCGCGTTTCACGCCGCCCATATCAGAGAATAAGCATTCAGAAAAAAGTCACGTGACTCGCTGGTAATGTTTTCACTCTGCTGTCAAAAGGGGAGCCATGAAAACAGAGTATAGCTGTTCATTTTCTTTGCTGGTGTAACCACTACCATCCCTAGGGGAGAAGGGGCTTTTCTGATGTAAGATTCTGCATGACATTGATACACATAACAGGTGTACATCTTGACCATGAACATCATTCCTCTATAATGTAACTGGTTACCCCCCCCCACGCATTTCGAATTTCCATGGCCGGAGAGTCCCCCTCCCCAATCTTTTCCCATCCACCATCACCCCCAATTTCCAACACAGATTTACGGCACAGCTGTGCAAAGTCCCCATCTCTGCGATTTTGGTTTGCGTTTCCTCACTGCTTTTTCACTCAAAAGGTGGGTTCCCGTTGAAAAAGTTTCACTTTCAGTTAATCTGACCCAGTCTTGCTCTCCAAAAATCTATTCCGTCAGATCTTCTCGGGGCGGTAGGCGTTGCTCTTCTGCTCACGGAGTCGGTTCATTGGCTGGGAATGGACCTGACTACCAGGCCTGAGTCGTTTGGCACAGACGTCGTGGAAGCCACGGTGGGGCGAATCAACCGCCTGGCCAGGATCAACAGGAACCTGCGTGCGGACAACAGGTTCATCCGGCGCATCGCTTGGGTGGAAACCACAGACGGCACCGAGGCGTTCACTTACTCTGACCAGAGCTGTCACGGAGGAATCTGGCGACTGGACCGCTACGTGTATGATTCCGCTTTAGCCATGTACAGCCCGCGATACGCATCCATCTTTGATGACATCGAAGCACTGATGGACAGCAACTGGAGCAAAACCACTTGGCGGGATTGCCGCAGACCGCTGTACTCGGCACCCGCTGCTCGACTGTACTTCCACAATTTACAAACAGTGATCCCTCAAGTAGGTCAATGTCGATTTCAGTGGTCTAGCTTGCATTTTTCCGATATTGTTGCATTGCAGGTTTTCACAGGTCCTATTGGGTCTTTTAAAGAGCAACCCAGACGATTGGAAGAAAATGAGAAATCTGGCTTTGGATCCCATTATAGACATCTGTGCCACATATAAAGCCGGTATCAGCCATATTTTTGGTTTAAAAAACTCACTCTTGAGACTCGTTTCTGACGAGTGCTATGACTAGCTTTCGTGAAAGGAGTGTGTCGTCATCGCTTCATTGACATCTCATGAATACGGCTTTTTTCAGGGTTTCGTCGACGTAACATCGTGGAAACGGTTCCTTAAGCTGGTGCATGTACGCACTGAGCCGGCGCAGTCACATCAATGCACATAATTACACGTACCAGGTAGTACAGTAACACGTGTGTTGTTACAGTTACTGTCCCAAGTCCGAGGCGCGCGCCCTACCGCTAATTGAACCGTCGTGCCATCCATCGGGATCCCGGTGGGGCTGACGGTGGGGCCACAATAGGTGAAAGAGGCGGTGCCAGGAGACCAAGATTGTTTGATAAACAATAGCCTTGGTCAAGGCGTTCGTCATTCGTCGCAGCGCTGCACACGGCCTCGTGCACTTGCCGCTCGAAATCAAGGCGAAGAGCGACCTCACGCGGTTTAAGAAATAATTGTATGCAAATCAGCTGAACTCCTTCGTGCAACCGTCCGCGGAAGCTTATATTTTTCTTTACTTTTGAGCTACATTTCTTGTGCACTACCTCGTATGTGAATATGAATAGATGCAGGCGTGCGGTGAGTGCGCAGTGACAAGTTGCAGCTAAGTATACATATGTATGATGCCTCAACGTGAACTGGCATGCATGATAGCCATGTAAAATTAATGGTGTTCAGTTCGACTTGAATTATGCATTTCCTATGTAGTAATGAACCAATCCAAAAGCGTATTTAAAACATCGGCTCTTGTCATTAGCATAATGAGCACCGTCCAATACAGCTTCCGCAGGCGGTTGCACTGAGGTGTTCGTCCTGGTTCAGCTGATTTGCATATTTCTTAGACCGCGTGGGGTAGCTCTTCGCCTTGATTTCGAGTGGCTGGTGCGCGCTACCGTGAGCTGCGCTGCAAGGCTAGATAAATACGGCTTGGTAAGTTAACAGTAAATTACAGGTGTTTTTAGTGTTTTTTATGGTGTTATTTTTTCCCAAAAAGTGTCAAGCTAGATCGTGCAGCTCAGGCGTGCAGGCCTTTGTACGAAAACATATCCATGAAACCAGTTCCTGCTAGGTCATGACGTTTTTCGTTTCCATGGTGGTACGTATCAAAAAGCATTTCTGCGTGGCGCCACCAACGGTACGAACGTGGACAATTTTTGAAAAACCCGCAGAATTAGCCCATATTGTTTTCACCGCCGTTGATGTTTCTCTTTAAGTAACTGTTTTCGGACATTTGGACACCAATTATTATTCGAACACATTGTTCTCAGCCAGCGCCCATTTTTTTGGCCAAGACAGGTGCGTGTTTACTTTTTCACGGCCTTGCTAAATAGACAGACGAGCTGGCAAGCGTGTGCCCTGAATTACACATGGCTGCAACAACAAAAGTAAAAAAAGTAACTTCGTACTGAGCAGGAAAGTTTTTATGGGCAAACTTTGAAAACAAACGGGCATGGGACAGCCGAGTTTTAAGGCAGACTCGCTTCCCTCCGGTTATGAAATGGTCCAAAATAATCTGGCTTTTTGAACATGAGCTTTCAAAGTTTGTAAATTGCCGACATGTGCGAAGTCAAGAAAATAAACAGCCCAGATGAAATATTACTACTCTGCAAAACTGCTGAAGTAGTTCCCCTTTTGGACCCGATTGCATCCTAATTACTCAGAATTGCAAGCCCAGAGTCCGGGCCAGAGGTTCAGTGCCGTAATTTCTTCAATTCCCCAGTTCTATTGCTCGAAAGACACTCTAATATAGACCATTTTGGAGTGTATAACTTGTATTAATGAGTTCAGCGGACATATTTCTGGCCTATTTATGTGGATGTAACCTTGTCAGAGTATTATCTGATCGGATGCACCCACAATAGTTGGGAAGAAAGCTTACCGGCACGGTAAATTTACATTAAATAGTGGGCCCCCTAAGCATATTGCTTTGCCAGTAATATTGTTTTGTTTTGTCATATTATTTACTTTCCTCGGTTGCTCTACTGTACATGCATCACATTATAAACTAGTTCATTGACATCAAAACGTACCTGGGATATTTATCAACTGTATGCTACGAATCACACCGGCCACAAGTACCGTTCTTACCTATCCCCTATTATGCAAATGGTTGGTTCCAAAACCGCACGCACCACGTGTGTGGGTAGGATGGTAGACAAGGTAGTCTTGGTTCGAAGACCTTTCGGGGGTTTTTCAGCGACAGAAGCCATAACACCAAGTACACTGTTGGAGGGTGCTGTTATCACAGGAACAGGTATCACAAGAGGGTCTTGGATATTTTGTTTTCATTTATTATGTTTTTCATTATTTTCCCTCGACTTTCCAAGGGAACCAATGATAGATCCTTATACTGAAATATTCCCTTAATTCATGACGTCACCCAACCGATGATTGAAAAAAAACTGGCGTCCCGATCTCGAGGTAGGAAAATTTCCACAGAAAATGCCGTAATGGTGGTAACATGCCTTTGAAATACGCAAATCGATTACTTTTTTTAACTTTCCATATTCAGCCATTCGTTGATCATTTATCCTATAAATTTCCAGGTTTAGGGAAAAATAAACCAAATTCGCAGTGCTAAGGCGAGCAGGGATACATTTTGACTGTACAGTGGTGGTACGTGACAAAAATCGAAAAGGGCTCAATTTCTTTGGTTGTATGCGCTCAAGGCAACTTTCTGGATGCTGTTCCGGGCTATAGGAAGATATTTTGTGAGTGCTTTAGCTATGAGCTTTCGTTAAAACATGTTGACGTGATATTAGCCGATGTTTAAATAAGAAAACGCAGTTTGTGAACTCTACACATGTTGAAAGTCATTTGCGTTCCATCCGCCAATCGTAACTTACGTGCTATGAATAATGCATATCGTACCTTTATTACCTGGATCCCTGGATCTTTTTTTAAGGATCACCAGTCACCAGAAGTTGTATAATATGCGCAGAGTGATCTACCTGCTGTTTGTGAGCTGAGAGCACATTTAACTCCAGAACTTGCTTTGTTACCACTGTAAATGTCTTCCCACTAGACCATCGAGCTTGTGGTGTAGGCCTTGTGAATGATTATTATCAGAAATAATACACCTTGTAAATTGTGCGAAAGTGTGAAAGCCATAAGCAAGTATCGATGTATCCTATGCATTATTATACTTATACTATATTTTTTAGCATAGCAGCGTCCTATGTGGTTTCCTGTAGTAACCAAGCAATTCTCATACCCTTTCAACATTTGTTTTTTTTCCTCCATTGTTAGAGACAAAAGAGCCACTGGAGCATCAATTTTACCTCTACCGCTTCCATCTACGACCCGATTTATTTTCTGAGTCATTTGCGCTTGGATTCTGTCGGAGAAAGGCAGGTTTACTTTGCAGCCAGTTTTATCAGATTCGATTCTTGACATGGAAAAGACGGCTATTGGAGGTAAGTTTTCATTCTTGTTTTACTTTAGCATCAAACATCCATAATTATAATACTCGTAGCAGTATGAAAGGAAACTTGTATGTCGAATTTAACAGAACGTCACTGGCCAAGAACGATGCTATTCATCAAGGTATATTGTACTGGAATGGTCCAGATGATTCTCTCTTAAATCATTACTTCCTTTATCTGTGTTTGCTAGAAAACTAGGAACTCAGTTGCTCGGCTGGTATTCCTAACTCATATTGATTTGTGCTCTATTAATGCGATATTGTCTCACACTTGGTTTAGTTTTGTCCTGTTTGTCATTTGTCTGTCCTAGTATGTTAGATTGCTTAGTTTTCTTTGTCTCTCCATAGGTTGGTGTACAAAAGCGTTCTTGCTAACCTTTGTTGTCATCTAATTTATGAAATGTAAAATGATCCATTATGCAACGTTGCTCAAGTTAATGGTCATGTACTCAGTACTTAAGTAGTGTGAATCATGTTTGCTTGACCTGAACGAAATTTGAACATGCAACACCTTATCTGCGCCGTAGCAACTTGGCTATGTATTTAATGAGCTGAACGATGTCTATAAGCCTTGAACAAAGACACTGGCAATTTGTGACCCACTCTGTGAAAATGAGTCTTAAGTTGCCAAAGTCACTTTGGATTAAAAGTCCTTTAGAATAATTTCGCATATTTTCGAAATCAGTAGGAATCCACAGTTTTTTCACTATGGAGTACCCACTTTCATTACGATGCCAAAATGAGTGATACGTCAAAACAAAAGCCTCACTTTGCTCTTTCCAATACAAATGAAAACTCAAAATGTGGCTCTGACGACTTATGACTCATTTTCACAGAGTGGATCACATTTGGAAAGAGCTACGAGCATGCACGGAGCGCGCAATAGTTAGACAGACTGCATGTCGATTTTTTTCTTGTTCTTTCGTTTGTTTGGGTTTTTTCTTCGCGTTAATGTAATTCAGTACTGAAGTTGACGAATTTGGAAATGTATACTTCCCCAGAATGAGAGCAAACACCGGCAAGACTGCTGGGGGAGAGTGGGACGCAACGCTTTCCGAACAATTTGTGGAAAACATGGGTTACATGGGTTACACGCCCATGACGTAAAACTAATAAATGGCAGAGGACAAGATAAGGGTACTGAGTAGAAGTCCCTTGTCTAGAAAACAGGCTTTACTTTAATTAATCGTTTACTGCGCAGTTTTACTGGGGGTATTTTTATTACTTAACGTAACTATTTTGGTCCATGCTTCTAATAGGTTGCCTTTTTGAAGAAATAATGTGAACTTGGTAAGATATTCACCCACACCCAAGACTTAAAATGAAGATTTCAGGAATGCTCTTCAAATTCTTGATAAGGGACTATTCTTAATTCCTGGATCAGTGTTTCGTAATAGCCGTAGTTCGCACCGAGGGAGACGATCATGCTTTTGTTCGCAGGTATCGCGCTATTGCATTTATCAGCAGCCTAACCTCGTGGTTTTTGTTTGCACACAATGGGTTAATGTCAAATGGGTAGTTCTGCACTTTTCTGGAGAATGTGAAAGAAAACACTGACTGAGCGTTTTGAATACCACCATATAAGGCTTCCATTCACAGTTTTGGGAATCCCTTTGTGCACTTTACCCGAATATCTGGGAATTTTTCCATTTGCTTGTGTTACTCAACACCAATGAGTAATTTGGAACTTGCTGACGTAATGCTGTGGAAATTTCCATTCCCCATGTTGAGTAACAAAGTATAGTCTATTGTCTACTGACATGGGGGTAGTCTCCGGGGATGAGCGATATATCCCCACACAATTTTTGAGGTGGGGGTGGGCTATTGAATTCCCCCCCCCCGAACACACACACACACACCTTTTGTGGTAAAACACAAATTAAAGCTGATAGTTAAAGTTGTTAACAACTTTTGGGGCCTTCCCAACGACTAAAATGCATTTAATATCACCCATTGAAAAAGAAAAACAATTTTAAAAAGCTGTGTGCCGTTCCGATGTAAGATTCTGCGTGCAATGCATATTGCAGATACACATCAGTATCATAAACATCGACCTTTCATATAGTGTCACATGGTGTCATTCCCCTACCCCGCTTTTCAAATTTCCATGGCCAGGCAAGTAATCCTCTCCACCTTTTCTCATCCCCACCCCAACCCCGTTTTTGGGCACAGATTTGCGCCACTGTCCACCGCAGTAGTATGCCTTCAAGAGTCGGGTGGAGTCCCTATACAACCGACATTTTCTCCGATGCTGTCAAAATGCATTTGTTTCCCGTGCTGAGCTTTCAGCATAGTTTAGTAATGTCTTGCAATCATTTTGACACTATTTTTCTGAAAATTGGATAATTATTCATTTCTCACACAAAGCCTATTTTATAGAGACGGGCAAGAGAAGAAAAGTCAGCTTTTCCTGTTGCATTGTGAAGCGTTCAACGCACCCAAGCCAACACGCTTGAGGCCATGGACTTCAAATGACAGCAACAAAAACCCTTCGAAACTGTTGCTTTATCTCCTCTAGAGAGCTTACTCAAAAAACGCACCTTTAAGCTGTATTTTCCCAACTATTCTGCGCTGCACGAAAGCTTTGGATTCGAAAAATGAGCAAATTTACTAGGATGGAACTCTAACCTACGACCTCCTGCCTAATTATGAGAACGCGTTACCACTCGACCACCATGTTTCTGGGTGGTGAGCTGACGGTCGCAGACGCTATAAAGGGCATGAAACAGGCAGACTTGATTCGAGTTGGATGGTATGCTAAAGTCGTTAATAGTAGCCTGCGAATGGCAAATAGTACACCACCAAGACCCCTTGACGTAAGCCTACAAAAAGGCTATTTTTACGCCTTTAAATCGATTTTGAAAATTGAAATTAGGGTTATGTAGCTGAATGGTTGGCTGCCTCTTTCCCGAGTTGCACTCACGCCTGGCTGAATCTTTTTCTACTTTTTAAGCCCTGCCAGGCCTCGTTGTTGTGGCAATCGTTATCACCTTGTTCGCTCAGCCGACTCGTTCCCAGGGAACAGACCTTACTACAATTCCTGGAGCACTTGGTTCGGCCGTAGTGGAAGCTACGGTGAGACGGATCAACCGCCTGGACGGGATCAATAGGGACCTGCGGGCGGACTACAGGTTCATCCGGCGCATCGCTTGGGTTGAAACCACCGACGGCACCGATCCGTTCACCTACTCTGATCAGAACTACCACGGGGGAATCTGGCGAGTGGATCGCTCCGTCTACGACTTCACCATGACCATGTACAACAATCCGCGATACGCTTCTCTCTTCAGTGACGTTGAAGCACTGATGGAGATCAACTGGAGCCGAACCACGTGGCAAGATTGCCGCAAACCGCTGTATTCGGCACTCGCCGCTCGACTGTACTTCCACAGCATACAGCCCAATATCCCTCAGGTAAGTTTAAAATAGTGTTAACTTTTGGGCAAATATTTCTTCGGTAAACTCTGATTTAGTTTCCACTTGTGGAAAGTCAGCAAAATTTCCTATGACTCGGTTTGGCATTGGGAAGATAACTTCATCAATACTGGACTGATAGTTTCCAAAGAGTCTTTGCAAGAAGCACACAAGAAAGATCTTGCGTCAAAGAAAGGCACAGGAAAATAATTTGTTCAAAGTGTTTGCGTAAGGGGAAGTACAAAGCCAAAAATGTACTAATTTCTACTTTTCCCTGTGTGGTATAAAAACTGTATTGGGGACAGTTCACTCAAGTTTGCCTGAAGGTGTTGTAATATGAAGTTATGTGCTTTCCAATTTTTTTAGTTGGAGAAACCAATTAAATGTGGTAGAAAAGAATGAATGGTCACATGCTTTTAAAAGAAGCCATTTCTAGTTTACGTCATGGATGAAAATTCGGTCAAAGAAGGGCAAGACGAAACCAGAGCTTGAAGCGAACTTCCTTTTCATAACCTTGCATAAATGCAAAATGTGGTTTGGCGTGTTCGGAAAATAAATCCATTCATTGTTTACAACAAAATAAAAGCAATGTCGCTGACCATGCATGGATTGGTATGAGTTGGTATGTTTGTGGCATGCATGTACTTGCAGGGAATTACTCTCCAGGCCACGCTTTGGAGGACTAGATATCACGATCAACCGTCGGATACGGTAGGAGATTTCATTGCAAAGGTGGAAGATCTTGAAAGTGAGGGTAAGAAAGGAAACCATTTCAATTTTTTTTCGAGTTGGTTTCGTATTTAATGTGGTGGAAAATGTTGTCTGAAACGTCGGGGCATAATACAGAGAAACGAATAAGAACACAGTGGTTTAGAGTTGAACAAAACAAGCCTTTTGTGAGTTAAATCTGAATAAAATTCTTCACATTCATGTGAACATAGCAATTTGAATTTTCTATGCTAAAGACACTGTTGCTATACCTTGAGATTCGGGAAAAGCTTTCATCTGCTTTCCTGACCAAAGATTCCCTGACGACTCTTGATAGAATCTTAGGTCAGGTATCACCACGGGTTTAATAGATCATGACGCAACATGCCAAGGGTCACGTCCTGTGTGGATCCTATGTTTAGATGTACATATAGGCTGTAAATGTTGGTGTACAACATTTTTTTTGTTGTAATTTCATCAGTTTGGCTGATTACGGTGAATAAAATTCACCTGAACTTACATTCCACTCACTTGTTTCATGTTTGAGTCAACTGCTTTGTGAAAAACCGAAAAAACAGGGCGGCATTTTCAACGCTTAAATCGTAGGTCTTGAGCAAAATCAATGGATTATAGGGCGATCGCAGTACAAGGGAACAACGTCCGCAGGGTCAGGGTGGGAAATAAGCATGACAGGTTCTCATTCCCTTAAAAAAGAAGCAGTTTTCAACGACCAGGAATAATCAGTGAATTTACCTTGGATTAATGCGCTTCCTTGACAATATAGCATTGGGGATTCGTGGAAGAACTTCACCCAGATGTCGACTCGTCTCCGTGCTCCGCGCGCGATCGTATTTGTAACAGCACTTTCATGTCAGTTCACACGTCGATGAAAGTCTAAATTCCATTCATAGTTGAGTCATTAATTATTATAAGTTAAAAAAAAACTAAGTCTTAAAACAAGGGAGGATTAACGTGTGGAAATAGTACTTTTTGTTGACGAAAATCATCTTCTTCGGAAACAGCCGCAATCTTGGTTCATACCATTATTATCTAGGGTTGATTTTGAATTCGCAATGTTTCCCCGTTTAAGAAAACCTTCCTTTAAATAAAATTCAACTGCACACTGATCCTATTTATATTCTACTTTACGCCTAGCACTCAGGTTCCTATAATTTCAGCTCACAGTGCTCTGGGGGAAAGAATGTCATTATAGTTTTAGCTGCTTTTAGGTTTATCCGTTCATTAATGGAAACTCCCACATCTTAAAAACTACACATAAGGAAATTGGCGCTTGTCGAGACTACAGCGTTCTGTGTGGAAATATTTTACAGACTGATTGAGACTATTATGTACTTTCTTTCAAGTAAGATATTTCAGGATTATACGGTAGTCTGACCAATTGTGTACACCACCTTTAATGATGGTGGTTACTTGGAAAACTCACAAGAAACTCCAAATGTTTGTAGGAAGGAAGCAAAATATTGTGTTGCATGGGGTACAACAAGCCAATAAAATATAGAGGGGCCTAAATGCAGAAAGAGATGGGGAAGAGAAAGAAATTTTGTAAGTTCTTCACCGTTTTTAGGTTTGCCTAGCTTATTGTGTCGAAATTGAATTGGTAGTTTAGAGAACATTTACGACAAATGAACGCAGTTTTACTCCTCACCAATCGGTTCACCCGGCCCGATTGCGACTCTTCCGACCATCATCAATGTCATTAAGCGAACAGACATGAAGAATGTGGACTGGAAGGGTTCGAAATATTTCGGCTATTTCCGGAACTTACTGGAGGAATTCCTCCGGATTTGGTTACGTGGACATTGGGTAATACTGGACCGTTGAATCGTCGAGAATAGTCAGAATCACTGGGTCTGGTACCCAGACTCGACAAGCTTTAGGCTTAGTTACGTAAGAGGCGCCTTACATCGATACACTTTTACAGTAGGTAAGGGCACAAAGCTAAAAGCTTGCCCAAGTCACGAGGTATAGCAACAGCTGCAAGGTTTAGCATAAGTCTTACTAATATTTTTCCCCTGATAGATTTTTTGCTATTATTTTCCCTAAGGGTGTTCAGTGAATCAGATAGACCTTGTCTTCGTTCTGGATAGCTCAAGTAGTGTCGGACAGTCCAACTTCGAAAAGACCAAGAGCTTCGTTTCGAATGTGTCGGAGGCCTTTCAAATCGGCGCCGACCAGACCCGCGTAGGAGTCATCCAGTATTCCAGTAGTGTTACAATTGAGTTCCACCTGAACACTTACTCAAACAAAACACTTCTACAACAGGCAATTGGAAACATTCAGTACATCAGTGGTGGTACGCAGACTGTTGCCGCTCTGAATGTCACGGCAAGTCAGGCCTTTCTTGTAGAGAACGGAGCACGACCGGACCTCAATTCGATAACACGTGCAGCAGTCGTCATCACCGACGGCCAGTCGCAGGGACCTGCGGCCGTCGCTGTACCGGCAGACCGGGCCCGAGAGAAGGGCATCACTATATTTGCCATCGGGGTGACCGATAATGTGAACGTGGAAGAGCTGAATGCCATCGCTAACAAGCCAAACGACACCTACGTGTTTCACGTCAGCAATTTTGACGCCATTGACAATATCGTGGCCTCTCTCGAAGATAAAACATGTAATGGTGAGCCTACGCTATTTTGACCATTTCTAAGGGCACTTTGAATATTGCTTTCTTCAACTTTGCTATCTTCATTGGTTTGTCACTTCCGAAAATTGGCAGTTTTATCGTCAGCTAATGAGATCACATTGTGACTCTAACCTGAAATAACCTACAATTTTAATTATTTATGAAATACGTCAAAAATATGGGGGATGTTTTAAACATTGGTGTAAATCTGTGCGTGAAATTAGGGGGATGGGTAAAAGTTGGAATGGTTTACCTGTCACGAAAATTTGAAAAGCGGGAAGGGTGGGATGGTACCATGATTATACATAGGGGAAATGTGCGTGATAAAGATGTACATGGCTGTGAAAAACCGTTTTCCCTTTTTTAGTGTGAATGCAAACATTTTAGTCGTTGGGAAGTTCAAAACAATCTTCACGATTTTTATACGGGCGATTCCCAATAGTCGATGGAATTCGCGCATGGTGAATGACCAACATGTTGCAAACTCTTGGAGGCACCCTATTGTGAAACGCTCGTATGTTTCACTGTTCAACACAAAAGGTTGGAGAGGGTTCAGTAGCCCACCCCCACCTCAATAAGTGTGGGGGGGGGTATATTCCCCCATCCCTCTGGGATTTGCGCCTATGATTTTAAAGGTCACTTCTTAATAAAATTATTACTTGGGGACATGATTTCTGATAGTTCATGAGGAGAACAAAGATGCAAAAATATGTTCGATTATACAGATCATGTTATGGGATCTCTGATTTCGCATCGACGTATTCGACTTCTCTAAGTCCTATTTTCTTTCCCCTTTTCTCCCTTAGACGTTATCAAAATCTTTTCATTGTCTCTCATTTTCTTGGTTATACCTGCTTTGGATCTTTGACATTTGATTGAAACTATCTTTGGAATAAACAGATCCTACCCCTATCCGTGGACCGGTGGTCATGAACACTCTCGTCCAGGGGGACACGCAGTACCTACAGCAGGCCGTTTCCAATGAAGGAGTTACCCTCGTCATTGAAGCTGATCAGGGCAACGTGGCCATGTATATTTCCACCACCACGCCTAACCCCAACAAGGCATTTTACGACTACCTTCTGAAGGCAACGGCGGGGCAGGGTAAGGTGGAAGTCTACATCGGTCCCGAGGAATTTGTGAATCAGGGCAACCTCTCCATCGAGACGGGTGGCGGAGGCCACCGGATGCGGCGGCAGGTGAGCTTAAATGTGGATGTTTGACGTTTATGATTCGATTACGATGTAGGCAACTACTTTGACTGTGGAGACTGCATAGAATACTTTGCCTAATAACATGACAATATACATTATATTTAATATAGGTTTTAAGTTGTCCTTTTTAAGTGAAGAGCTTTTCTGATACCCTGCGCAAAACGTATCTCCACGAGATCAAGTTTCCATTTCTGTTGTTCTCACAATCTGTCTTTTCTGAATCACAGGCACCAGGACAGAACGACACTGACGATGGCTCCCCAATTGGCACAGTCTATATGACCATAGAGGGCCTGCAGGAGACCAACAACTTTGTGCTGAGGGTTACAGAAGGTGATGTCACTGAGCCTGTCACGACATCTATAACAATGACCAGAAACATGGCCACCACAAAAGAGTCTGGGACAAAGGCTGCGGCTTACTTAGCCGTCGGTCTGACAGCTCTCTTTACAACTCAGTTATTGAAATCAGTCCTCTTTTAAACAATGAGCCTCAAAATTAACATCCGCCACATTTGATATGATTGAATCTTAGAATGACTACACAGAGCTACATTAAACCACTTATTTGTAACTGCAAATGTATGAATACTGATCATTGCCATGATGAAAATTATTGTAATAATTGAGCAGTTCTAATTCTAAAGTTCTAGCATCTAGGATACAGTATACGTAATCTTTCTCTACTGTGAGAGCCTTTTCTGTGTGGAAGTCCGGCCGGGTTAAGAGTTAACAAGTGTTAAAAAAGATCCTACTTTTCTCTCGTTTTGATCATCTTTGTCCTGCATTCAATAATGTTTTGACATAAAGTTCACATGGGAGTAGTTACGCTTTTTTTCAGAACCAGCCACTTCGCTTTGAAATTTTGAAAAAACAAACTAAAAAAGACCAGATTGTCATTGCAATGGAAAGAAGCAACAATTCTGCTCATGCACCATTTTTTTTCACAATCCGTACCGTGCACTTATTGCGCAGTCTGATGTAAAACTTCAAGTTTCATAGGTTTTCAATTTATCTTTAGAGATCTTTATTTTCATTTTGGAGCTAATGCTTCTGCGTGGTGTTATTATCATATATGATTATTTGCAGCAACACAATATACACATTTAACAATCCAATAATTATAAAAATATATCTTAAACATTCTTTCTTTCTAAACACTGATTATTACATTCAGTTGAACCAAAAATGAGGTAAATTCATACGAATATTACTTAAATGTTTTACGTTTAAACATTTGTTCTCAAAATGCTTCTTGCACTGAGTATGACAGCGGCTATATACTTTTTTATTGAGAGTTTGTGGGTACCGCATAAGTGTTAAATTTAACTTAGTTGTAATGCGTGTAAGAGAAATACTCAGATTATTTCAATTTTAAAATGGTTAAACTTAGAAAGAAAAAAATTAGCATGATAAAGATTCTTTGCAGGTAATCTCTAGGTCTTGTATCGCTGGATATTTGGTAAAACATTCCCTCATAAATGATCAATGAATGCAAAAACACTTCTATTGTCCTGTACATTTTGACAAGACGATTCACAAATTTGGATCAACTTGACAAACCAGGAAAGCTTCAAACTGTAAAAGAAAATGCCCAACCCTGGTTAAAGTTACCACAATGCCGCTCAATTTTCATTACTGTTGGTCAAACACTGATATTGGAGAAAATTTGTCCAAGGTTGAGAAGCTGATATTTACAACAACATTGGGAAAAATATCAGTCCAACCTCTTTACAGCGCAGGTTTAAAACCTAGAAGCCGCTCTTCTCGGTGCAGGCACCTGTACTGTAATCTAAAAATGAAAACAAGCATTGATAAAGTCATATTGAGTGTAAAATGCGAAAAAAAAATCCAAGTATAATATAAATGTACGCAGATCCAACATTTAATTTGTAAACAATGAACAATTATGCAGTATTTTCATTCTTCTTGTTGTTGTTGTTAAACAGCAACACACCAGAAGCTGACGACCTATCCGTATTATGTCGTAATCCTTTCTGCTTAGTGCATAGTACTTCCTGAGCTCTGGACCACGCTTTATAAATAATGGACATGAAATATAAAGATGTGAGAAAACATTACTTATGCCTCATTTTGTGAGATCAAGACATAAATTGCAGAATCTTCTCTGATGAAAACAGTGGGGTTGGAAAATGCATGCTATCACCACAAAATGAAACATGAGACTCCTTATCAAAAAACGATGGAATGCAGATGCACAATGGACTAAAACTTATTTGTGCTATGTATGTGCCCCTATACAATGAGTATTGCACTCAGGAGCAGGAAAAAAATCAGCGTGCAACCGTTCCGTGTGGTTCCCTTCAAGCAAACAATGCCAATTTTTTTTCCTAGCGCTTTTGAGCATAGTCAGAAAACAGGAGGTGAGAGAGGCACGCTTTACCTTTTCAAAAGGGCTAAGTCAGCGTTATTTTTCCCCTCTATCACTTCCGTCTTTGGCCCTGGTTATTGTTCTGAATCTTTCCGCGCTTGGATTCTGTCGGAGACAGGCATGTGTAGTTTTGCAGCTACACACAGATTCGATTCTTGAAATGGAAAGGAAGGCTATTGGAGGTAAGTGGCTCCGAGTAGACACTGAAAGCAACCCATGTCAATCTGATGTAAATTAGCTCAGGCCGGCTGTCAATTCTTGAGAGAATAGGAACAGGGTGTCTTATAATGATTCATATGCACAAAGAAGGCGACCTGAACGAAATTTGAACATACAACACCTTATCTGCGCCATATCAACTTGGCTAGCCAAAACACCTGATGTATCTTACGATCTGAACGCTGTCTATAAGTCTTGAGCACAGAACTGGACAAATTGGAAAAACCAACCAGCATTCATGGAGAACGCAGTAGGTGGAGAAACACCACGTATCTCATTCTTCAGTAATTCAGTTCTAAATCTGACGGATCTGGAATAACACACTTCCCAAAACTGAAAAATCGGAAAACAGAAAAAGAATATGACGTAGAGAAAGATAACGGAAGGGACAGGGGGAGAGGAGGGGGGTTAGAGGCATTGCTTTCCGAGTATTTGTGTAGAAAAGGTCAATACATGGGTTACACCCCCCATGAGGTAAAACTGACACAAAGCAGAAAACAGAGTACTGAGATAGACGTCTCATAAACAAACATTTACTGTTCTCTGAGCTTATTAGGCTATTCAGTTACATATTATGACTAATTTGGTCCATGCCTGTAATCAAAGGTCGCCTTTCGTTGGTACTAGTGATATTCACCCACAAAAACTGAGATTTCAGGAATGCTGTTAAAAATCTTGATTCATGGAGTTTTTAACGTCCTGAATCCGTGTTCCTAATAGCCTTTAGTTTATGCCAAGCAAGAAGGTCATGCGCAGGTATCATGTTATTGGGTTTATCAGCAGCCTAACCGTGTGCGCTTTGATAGCTCACAATGGGTTCAAAGTCACATGATCAGTTACGAGCCTTTCTGGAGAACCAAAGGTGAAAGATAAACACAGACTGAACTGTTTGAGTAGTTTTGGGACTCAAAGAGGCCATTTGTCCCTGGGAGTTTTCCATTTCCTCGTGTTTCCTAACATATTGAGAAATGTGGAATTCCCATTTTTTTTTTAGCCTATCACCTTCACTGCAGTAGGCCTATATTCACTTAAAAAGAACTGGGCTGGAATTCCCCCACTTCCGATATATTTCTGACACAACGTGATTTGAAGCAACCCAATTTATTTCTAGATTCACAGATCCATTGGAGTGGTGAATTTAAAACGATTTTGTTCAATTTAAGTGATTTCTAAAGAATGCGCTTAATCTTGACACTCAGACGTTTATTTCTGATAAACCGAAGGCGTATATTTAATACAATTTTATGATTCTCCGGCTTTTAAACGAACATTTACTACAAAAATATGCTGTGTATCCCATGAGCCACAAAGGAAACGGAAATATCCCACAATGAATACGTAAATCAATTTTAAAAGGTACAAGGAGAATGTTCCGACTTTCTAAGGTAGAAAAATCACATGTGTGTCCGTACTGGCCGGGCTTTCAACCGAAATTTCCAAGTCACAACTCAGAGTGTACAGGAGTTTGCTGGCTTTGTTTACAAAAAGAAGCCACCAATCAATGGCCATCGATTACGGTCCGGCCTCGAGTCAATGTCGTCTTTTGCATGTACACTTCCTCCCCTTTACGCTACCACGCGCAGCGCACACTGCATGCTCCGGTGGTTTAAAAGGTTACGAGCATTGAATGTGCAAGCTAGCAGCTATAGACTGCGAGTGGAGGTGTAGTTTTTTATCATCGGTGGGTTAATCTGACAAATTAAGTTTTTTTTTTTTCTTTTTCTCTGTTTCCAACTCGGTATTCTGAAAGCGCTTGCCCAAGGTGAAGTGCGTGTCCGAGGTCATTAGGGAACAGCAGCACGCGGGCGCGATTGTCTGCCCTATCACAGCAGTCATACGCCTATACTCACGCGCGCATTTTGTTCCCAAACACTGACTCTTTTTCAAATGTCGAACTTGCTCATTTGAGTCGAGTCTATAAACAGCATAGAAACTTGCTCCTTTTTCGATCAGTGCTCCCCACAGCAATTTTGCTTGTCGCTTTCCTGCCCCCGATTCGAGGCGTGGGAATCGACTTGACCGTCGTGGCCAACAAGTTTAATACCACCGTCGTAGAAGCCACCATTACGAAGTTGAACCGGTTGGCAGAGGTCAACGAAGACCTCCGGGCAAACAACCGCTTCCTGCGGCGTATTGCCTGGGTGGAAACCGAGGATGGCACGGCAGCTCACACCTACTCCGACCCGACCTACCATGGAGGAATATGGCGAGTGGACGAAGCTGTCTTTGACGCCACTACGCGGATGGTGAACGAGCTAGTCCACCTCTCTATCTTTGATGACATTGAGAGGCTCTTTTGCATCCGCTGGAGCAGTGCTTCTTGGGAAGATTGTCGGAAACCACTGTATTCGGCTCTCGCTGCCCGGTTGTTCTTTCACAACCTAAATAACGTCATCCCACTGGTAAGTGCACAAAATCCTCAGAGCAATTTGTTGAACGGGCTTTTTTAAAAACTTTCTCGCCAGTTTGAAAAAGGTTATGTATGAAAATCAATTATGCCTTTATAATATTCACTGTGCCCCTTTAACCCACCCCCTCCAATTGTCCCCCTAATCCTCTCCTCCCGAAAGGAGCATTCAAATTTTTGTCAGACTAAACCTTAAAGGGCCTATTCCTTTACCGGTTCAAAGTCATTACTGTTAGATATGATATTTTTATAGAGCCTGCTTCGTTCCAATCACAGCGTGCAATGCCATACCTCCTTTCCATATCTGGGACCCCTTTCCTACAGGCTTTCAATGGGCTTTCAGTGATAAAGTCTCTCGGTTCCCCGGTATTATGAAACGTTTTCCACAACCTGTGTTATACGAGAGCAGCGCACATAACGCTGATGATTTGAAAGAATGAAACATTGTGGCATTTGCTCATTTGGGGCAGGCTTTGGAGGCTCAAGCTGACAATTGGTTCCGGGAGTACCACGCACAACCAACGGTAACAGCAGAGACCTTCATTCTCAAAGTCAGGACACTGGAACAAACTGGTAAATAAGAGATAACTGACTTTATGAATATAAATACGACTATCTGAATGGCAAGATTCGGAGGGCCATTTATGCTCCAAGAGGAGTTCATTCCTCATTAAAAAAAAATAAAGCAAAGAAAAAGAAAAACAACTGTGACAAGGTTAAGGGGTTTACTTAAACTTGGGCAATGTGGCTTATTTACGACTGTCACAGTGCTAGACTTGCAACTCATCTGCAAATCATAGGACTCACCTTTAATTAAAAGAATTGAGTCCCGTTTGTCCTCCATTCTTTAGCTCATCGTTCTGAGAGGCTCATGTTTGAAATGTGTGTTAAATACAACAGACGATTTCGTTTCGCTTGGATGTGCACTTACAACCTCTGGAATCAATCGTATCGGTGCTGTACCCGATGATGTAGTCCTCTGCTTAGATGGAAGTTTTCAAAGTAATGAAAAGTACTGACACACCAACCAAGCTGTTTGTCCGTCTTGACTGTTCGACTGCTCTTTGACCAGGTGTTGGATTCGCTTACTAGTGCCCTTGATGGCTGGTCTTATACCAGTACACTGAAAACCAGATCGGCGCACGGGGAAGATAATGGGCTGAGCCGAAGTACGATATGTTGTGGCCTTGAGCAAGTCACATGGCCCCTGCTTGCGTCTCTCAGCCCGGTGGTGCAAATGGTACCGCTTACGACAGTATTAGCTGGGGAGCAACCTGTTACGGACTGGCATGCCATCCTCAGGGGTATGGAGGAATAGAAATATTCTGATTCTTTCCATGCCAAGAAAACCGGAGATAACCCCAATGTTGAGAGGCAAATTGCAAGGAACAATCTTGCTCGCTTGCGAAGTTGAAAGCCACTAACTCAACAGATACTTATTTGAGACCGGATAAGAGTACAGTGTGCTGAAATATGACGTCTTTCCTATCAAGACTGGCGTCCCTGTGGTGCGTATTGCGTCAAGGTAGTAACGAACTTCACGAGACACTGCACTGTAAAATAATTTGGGACTCATTTTGATGTCATAACATACCAAATACCGATGTAACACAGTATGGAATTAGGAATATATTCACATAATATTAATGTTTAGGCGTCAGATTTTTTGCTAGCAGATGACTGGGCTCTCAACCAGTTGATTGATCGCCGTTTTCAGACAACCCTATGAAATTTTATGTGTCGAGGTTTGTCTCAGATTTCGCGTGTTCCGCGTCCATTTTGTATAACGTGTAATAAGACAATATTTCAGAAGTGATTCTGCTGCGATTGATCACAAGGAATGTGAAAACTGTCTTTGGTATTTATGAATGGTTTTTATACACTTTTTGGCAATATTCTATGATAATACAAACACACCTTCTCTGGATCGATCAGAATACTCGAGCTGTTTCGGGTATTTACGAATTATGTATTTGATACTCACTGTCTCCAGGATGCGATGCACGTGGTCTTGATCTGCTTTTCGTTTTGGATGGATCTGGAAGCGTGGGCAGCGTAGACTTCAACACAACCAAGAATTTCGTGCTCGCCATGATCGACTTCTTTGACATCGGTCCCGATAAGACCCGTGTGGGCGTCATCCAGTACTCCACTTTACCTCACATTGAGTTCCACTTAAAGGACAACACTGAAAAAGCCCAGCTCAAGCGGGCTGCTGGAAACATAACCTACCGAGCTGGGTGGACACACACTGGCGCAGCACTAAATGTAATGAGTAACACGAGCTTCCTACTGGAAAACGGTGCCCGCCCGCCGAGTCGGGGTTTCCCCCGCGTAGCCGTGGTCGTGACTGACGGCAAATCGCAGGACAACGTTACGGAGCCAGCGGAGAGGGCGCGAGATATGGGCATTGTGATCTTCGCCATCGGGGTAACGTCCTCGGTAAAAGGGTTGGAGCTTAACGCCATTGCCAACGAACCAAACGACACTTACGTTTACCACGTCAACGACTTCGACGCCATTGTCAATATTGCTGCAGCTCTGGAATACACCACTTGTGATCGTGAGTAATCATTGCCAGTTGTAAAACTCAATTAATAAGTCTAATTTCTTGAAACCAAATTACATCCTAAGTTGCTGTCATTTACATTGATCCTCAATTGTTACATTTACAAGAATAACATGATGAGAACACGATTTTAGCCCGTGTAATATTAAACTACATGTATAAGGATTTGCTGCTTTTGAATCTGTATACTGTAAAAACTGTCGCATTATAACAACATTACCCCCAAAATGTCAAAATTATAGATACTTAGCTTCGAAATTTAAAACCGTAGTTTTTTTGCACACGAACAATACTGTCTTTCTGTCATTGTATTTCAAGAACACGTTTTACTTTTTTTGAAGGGAGTATTGGTGCACACAGTCCTCCTGGATCAGTCAGTGTAGATACATACCAATATTACTTGGTTCTTTATTCAACAGAGCCAACTGAGCTCCAAAACGGAACAGCTAACGGTTCCCTCGATCGCAACGAGAAGCAAAACTTTCAGTATGCTTATACCAGCAAAGGCTTGACCCTGAGTCTGAATGGAAGCCAAGGGTGCACAGTGGCTTATATATCTGCCAGCACGCCCAACCCCAACGCGGCATCTTATGACTTCATCTTAATGGCTAAAGAGGGACAGGGAACCGTGACCCTCCACCTGACGGTGGACGACCTGAACAAAAATTGCACGTCCGAGTTTGCCCGCGAGCGCAGAGAGGTGAGAAGTTGTCCGATCATTCACATTTTGCCAAAACCTGGGACCGACTCCATAATCGACTGGAATGAGGTTTGAAAATATTTTGGGACGCGTTTTTTTTTACTGAAACAAAGGTATCTGTGACGTTTGTTTGAGCGGTTGCCACCTGAACTTACAATATGATCATGTAAAACATTTCCTTCGTACACGGTTACTGTTCATGGTGTGTGTGTGTATGTTCATGTATTGGTACCAGCCTCGCTTTTGGATATTATCACGTGCGCCCTATGCTAGTTGCTAGGAGTCCAAAGGTATGCTATTAAGTATATTGTGAAATAAATTGTAGCGCATTTGTTGAATAAAATTTTAAAAAGGTCATTTTTTGCCTTATGACTAAACTTACATAAGTTTCTCGCTTTACAATTCAGGCAGAAAGTCCAGATACCACTGGAAGCGGCTCCATCATCGGAACCGTGTTCATCACGATCGAGGGACAGCAGGAAACCAACGACTTTGTGTTGATGGTATCTGAGGGCGACGTCACCGACCTATCCACGACCGAGGCACCCACTACGACGGAGGAGGTCCCTACCACAATGCAGGCCGTCCCCACTAAGCCTGACGCAACCAACAGCTGCAACTTTGTAGCTGCAGATACGACTTACGTCTCCCTGTGCGTTCTCTTTTGGGCTCAGCTGGCAATAAGATGTTAAGGACAGATAAGATGTTAAAGTTAAGGATGCGTTCAATTAGCTTAAATGGGACATCCCTGACCTGGGGACAGCCGTATACGTGATGTGTTAAACGAAGTAAACTTTCGGGACGAGGGTTTATCACGCTCAACTCTTGCAAGTTAATCAAACACGATCTTAGAAAGTTTTGGACTGTTGACACGTGGCTCAAGGCTTATTAAGAACTTTAAAACCGTTATTCCCACTTGGGATTATTTGATTTCGCCAATCACTTCAATCAAATCATACGCAGAATTAATAGATATTTGTTTAGAACATACAGGCTTCTGGTAAAAACAACAAGACATAGACACACTGAACTGCAGTGCATGCATCCCGTCGTCATGCAGGAATCGCTTCCTTTAAACGAATTCGTTAACAGCAGTCTGTTACGTCACGTCTCGTTCACAGTATGCAACTTAGAGCTATGCATACTAAAGTGTCACAACGAGAGAGTTGCTTGCACTTGTTATGATCTGTTAGTATAGTGTTATTAGATGGCTAATTTAATATCATAAGCTTTGCTGCATCATTTATCCAGACGTTTAAGCAGTTGTAATGGCATTAGTTTTTATTTGTATTTTAGTTTTAGTTTTTTTTTTAGTTTTCTTAATTTTAGTTGAACACGACACACTGAATATTAAACATCCTAGAATAGCAAAAATCCGCTGCAAATGCAGTTTGTATCTGTGTTTTGTATAGGAATCGAAAACTGGGTTGGTTTAAAATAGGCATTATACCTGTCAGCAAAAACTAATATGACTAGATGTCAAGGTCTCTCAACGGAATGTTTTTAAAACTGACCCAAACCCAGCTAACGTTGAAATCAACACAGCTGATATTGCGATTTTAGACTGCCATGTACTAACTGACCCTATAGTACATTATTGCATTGCAGTTACGATTGATAACTTTGGCAAAGGGCAGAAATTCATATTACACTTAAGGACCATCTAAAAAATCGCCCGGGCAGGTTAATTGTGGACAAGTTACGGGTGGCAGCACTGACATCACCCACAAGAGGTCCTGCATTTGTCCAGGATGAGTTCTGGAAGATTTTTCATGAGCAACTTTTTAACCATGAATGGGTCTTTATGTTTGGCCCCACAACAGATGGCCCCACAGAAGTAGTGCTATTTGTTTACTTCTCGTAGAGTAGGCACACAGTGTGACATTGAGTGGCCACTTTGGCCCGAAATACAAACCAAAAGTTGGGGCTTATGTAAACAAACTAGATGCTTCATTGCGGGGAGATAGCGGACAGGATTGTTAATAATCCCGCAATTATCTGTCACTCTGATATGAAATAGAATTAGTTGCGGGCTTTAAGGGAGAAATATTGCTAGATATTGTAGCGAAGTATGTAAGGTATTTATTCGTATCATAAAGGGTTCTTTATTAGGTGAAGTAGTTATACTATATTTCTAATTGATGGGGGAAAGGTATGAAGTACCAACACTCAAGCAGTTTTGTTTCAAAACGTTAATTACCACTCGGATTACCCAGACCCAGTGCTCTGCACAGCGCTAATAGGTCCACGCATGCAATAATAATTTATGAATCAGACTGCTTCTGTCTCGTATAATATTAGACAAGGCAGCAAATTCAACTAGTTGATTGGAAATTATTTTCTGTTTGCTGTTTTTATACATGTTTTGTTTTGGTATACGTGTATCTATAGCTATACATGTTGGCACATGCACTTGTCAACACTATGCACATTTACATGCATGTAGTTTGTATCATGCACAGAGGAATTGTGCTTGATGATTCTCAGATACTTTTAGTTGGTAATCAGCCACTGGCATTAGCTCTCAGTATGAGTGTATGAATCTGTGTATGTTACCAGTACGTGTACCTTGAAGAAATTGCATCCCATTTTTGGCCTTAAGCATTTCTGGACAATTGCACCGGTAGTAACTGGCGAAAAATATAAAGTTCTCTAACCATGCAATATATGGAATGGTTGATTGATATTTTCTTGAGGCATATTTGAGCCCTAATCATTGACAAATAAATAAAATGTCAAAGTTAGACTTTTTAAGAATAACAAGGGATGGCTTCTTTATGTCGTCAGTGGCGTCGAAATGTACGTGTGTTGCCAGCCATAGCAAAGTAAAATTGTGGCTCAACATCGCCAATGCATGTAATGACGATTGCCTCTTTTAAGCACACGTTCTCGCAACCAACGTCTTTTGTTGTTATCGGTCTGCATATGATTATTGTGGTCCACACCCTTCATTTCCTTTCAATGACATTAATATTGAGTTTAAACTGTTCCGTGGGTATCCCCCCCAAAAAAGTCAAACCCACACAAAGGACAGAGTATCTTTTTCCCAGTGTGTTTGGATTTGATCCCCCCCAACAGCCAAGCCACGTCGCCAAGCAACAATCAATCAACACAACCCGTTCACCACAATGAAACTATCCAACCCACAGACGTATAAAAATCCTAGACTTCAACGCCAGCTTTGTATGAAAAATAAGCGAACCAGCAGCCATTTTACCGAGCCGAATACAAATGCGCAGGTTGGCTCTCTTCTATTGACGCCAGTGATAACTAATAGAGGCGGGCATTGCTTGGCAAGCTTTGTACTCGGCTCAGTAAAATACCACTAGTGGATTCAAAGATCTCTATAAGCTGACTAAGGGCGATGGATGCGAGTCCAGATTTTTTTATATACATCCGTGATCCACACACGACTGGCAGCTGGCAGTGATGAATGAAAGGCCTTCGCTTGCCCTGGTGCTGGTCTGTGTGACTAATCCTATGGAATTCCCAAGAGGCCACGTGGCCGAGACTTTAACACACAGTCCCATGGGACTTGGCCAGAGGCCATTACAAATATATATTTTGTTCTGGCTAAAAGTAATCCGACGTTAAAGGTGCCTAAACCAGGTTTTCACCTGAAAAGAGGTAGGATTAGACGGGAGGTGATTGCAGTTGGTCGTAATATTTTTCAATCAAGTAATTTACCTAAATGGGTACACAGAAGACGTCAACGCCTCTTCGCAAGGGAATGTGCATTGTTTCTGGTATGTACTAACATAGGGCCGCTTTGCCCCTGTGGTAGAGTTGTGTACATTCTGTTGAAAGTTTGGTCACCCATCAATAGCATAAATGCATACTAGCTGCTAATAAATACATTGTTCTTTAACTCCCTACCACTCTTTTTACCGTTGATGAAACCCCATAGTAAGATGTCCAGAAGGGAAATCAAAGACTTAAATGTAAATTGAAAAGTATCGAAAGTGTGAGGGAAAAATTAAAAGTAGAGCTGTCTTTGCTGTCCACTCACAGCCACAGCATAGTAGACTCTTTAAAAAGCCGAAAGCAAATAAGTGACGCACATCGACATTTTTCTATCTTGTCTGCGGCATCATTCGTGAACAAGATGGTTCTTGGGCCAGGGCTTGCACATTTTCAAAGAGCATTCGCGGTTAACGTCAAGTATGACGTGCTATAGAAAACCGGGCTTTCAAGCGATTAACTTCCTGGTACGTGCATTGATAGTATTGAAGCACGCCGTGCCTGGGAATGTACGCGCAGTCCACGCACTTTGTTAAATGACAATACATGACATGCATGACAAATAGCTTTACCACCTGAAACGTCTCCCGTTAAGTTCTGTACCAACAGTTATGTCTATTAAAAACAAGCAACATTTTATCATTGAGGTATTTTGTGGAATGTACCTGTATAAACATTTGCATGTTTTCAGGGTTGAACTAGTTTTTTGCTTCTTCCAGATTGCTAAATCAAATAAATGGTCTGATATGATCGGTAGTCATTTCGATTATGGTTGGGCTCATGTGTTTACATTATTGTCAGTCTTTGGATTTTCAATTGACTTTTACTTGTTGACCGTGACATGGTAAATAAGGCGAGTCAAGTTTGTTGATAATGCCGACGGTACTCGACTATTTATTGCCCAGTGTTCTGCACCATTGCCGTATTTTTTTGCTTACCAAAGGCTGGTTGAAGAACAGAAGCAAAGCAGGATTTTACTAAGTTTTAGAAAATAATCTCCTAGCTTTTACAACACCAAAAAATCGACAGTGGTGTCAAATAATACATATACTATGACTCTTCAAATGTAATGGGGCAAATTTGAGGTTTTTTCACGGTAAAATCTGACATCTGAAACAGGTGCAAATGAGGAATGATCCTTTTTAACTACAGTAAGTTAATGTTAGGTTCTATTTCAATTTCCGACCATTAAGTATAGTAGCGCGTGATAAAATGCCCCGAAATGCTAGAAAATAAGTTTGTACTCCTAAACAGTTTGCTATAACCTTAGAAATTTGCTTCTATCCTCCCAAAAACTGCCTGTCAACTTTGGCTTTGTTTAAAAAGGCACTTGCAAAGATTTTGAATCTGGCCTCACTTAAATTCATCTTGTGATTCTACATTTACATTCTGCCAATGAGAGGAGGATAATCTTTAGACGGAAAAGGTGCATAGAAAAGTCCCATTTTTTGTGTGTGGACGTGCCATACAAACAACCATAACAAAGGTGAAAATGAAACTTGTTGCAGACAAGATTGTAAGAAATCGATAGAAATCCATGAAGATGGCGCAATTATGACCAATATCAAACGAAATATGCAGTCTTCAGTGGACCAGACTAACCATCCTATTACATAAGGCTTTAAAATAAAATTAAAGCAAATAATTTTTTCATTGCATAACACAAAGTGGAGTATTAAATTGGATTTTAAAAATTAACCAGCAGAAAAGAGCTTCAAAAATCTCTAAAGAGATATCAGAAAGCATTTTCCTCACGTGGATTCGAACAGGAGTCACCCGCAATGATCATGCTTACCCTTACCCACGTAGCAATAGCTTGCTTTTCAAGAGCTATATATGCAATCACACGTATGAAGCCAAACCACGGTTCACAATCATGCACGATTCATGACATCCAGGTGCTCAACCAACCATTTAAACTTCACGTGTGAAATTAGGCTCCTATAACATTCGGGCTTTATTTTCCTTAAAATAAATCTCCCTACCCACAATTTCAACCCGCGATTCGAACCCACACCCCAAGCATCACAAGCCATTATGCTGTAACCGCTTGACTACCGCAATTCACACAGGTTGACGGTGTTTTTACTGTTGATATACGGATAAACCGATATAACGATAAACGGCTGCAACGCAAGTCTAGTACAAACTGGGCATGCGCAATACAAACACAACCCCCATGGTTTGGCCTCATACGTATGGTTACATATAGGCCTATATCTCCGAGCTTTTCTAGACTTGTTTATCATAGGACACGGTGGACACTTAGTTGATCGGGTGCCAAAAAACCGAAGCATTTTTTTGTTCCCAGTGAGCTGAGACAGTGCCAAGTATTATGCTCCAAGAGCGTGGTTATTTTTGGTAAAAGCTTTTTTTTTAATGAATCACTTTCTTCGTGCCGTCTCTCCCCACATTCGTTTTGTCCAATCGAATTGGCTGGACTAACGCGCTGAAGTCACGTCCCTCCTCGCTCTGACCAGTCAACAAAAGGAATACCAAACGTCACATCATTTTTGCACTGAATACCTGGAAAGTAGGGCCTTAAAATTACCCTCAAGTAATATCATTGTTAAATTTTTCACGGAAATGGGATAATCATACAAACTAATCGAAATCAAACCTCACTTACGTAAAAAAGAAAACAAAAAGGGAAATTCGAGTGTTTTTAAACATTTTGGTGCGGAGAAATATCTGAGAGTGCTCCGTCTGGCATAGCGGGAAATGCAGACGGCGACCTCTCACTATTATTTCAGTACGCAGTCAGATCTTGATAGGACGGAAGAGTTTTGCCACTGGCGCCGCCGATTTTTTCCCCTGAATGGTGATATGTACCTTTGAGTGCGGAAAGCTCAAAGTCTGTAGAGAATGCTTTTACCGTTTGACCGAAGTTTGGACTGAGGTTTTAGTGATTTTGGACAACGACACCGGGAGAAATCAGGCAGTCCTAGGAGGGTGTGAAGTCCATGAAAGCTTCTGCCCGATGCGCCATGCGTTCACGGCAGTGGCCTGACGCTGCATACAAGCTGGGGCCCCGGCTCAAGACATCTCTCGAGTCGATGGATTTGAACTACGACTTCAGGATGGACATATCTATTTCAGGACTGATCAACGTCTTTGGTACAATGGTCCCTCAAGGGACCAATAATAAAGCTGGACATTTGTGAACCTGCGTGAAGCTGGACATTTGTGAACTTGTGAGAAAACGAACTTAAGCACCCACTGAAGAAAGGTGAATTGAAATTTTAAAAAGTGCTTGAAATTGTGTGTTATTTTGTCGAATGATCTGAGGATTGATGTACGTCGTTAGCACAACGGTCACTCAAGGAACGAAAAATTAAGCTGGACATTTGTAAATTTGTGAAAAACTTGATTCATGGCACAATGAAAACAAAGGAACTGAACTTTTACTTGTGTTAGAAATTGTGTTATTTTGTCGAATGATCTGTGTGACGGATTGGACTCGTTCAACCCAAGTACCAAGTAATGTGGTGAGTTCGAAGTTTTATTAGACTAAAGACAATTTTAAAATAGGTGGACTTTAAATTGTATGACCGTAGTTTTTTCTCGAAAAAAATCAAAACGCGTCGAAAATGCCAAATGTCAATATTCTCCAAGACTTTTTAAAAAGCTGAAACAGATACTTGAGAATTTGGTCAAAATATCATATAAACTTCAAACAATTTGGGTACAGTATATCTACGAGCTGAGGTTTTTGCATAAAATGTATACCGTTCGGACTTTTATGCGTAACCCAAATTCCAGACGAAAACGGTAAGAATGGGACAATCGGTCCAGTGGAGTTAAAATTTGTTTATGAATAGAAAGAGCGCGTGCTTTCATGGTGCCAAGCGCGTATCACGGAAGTGGGCGTGGTATACTTCGTTCCTCCAAATTGAATAGCGCGGTTTGTGACCAGGTGCAATGTGATGGTTTCGAATTGTCAACAACTCGGCGCCAATCAACTCTATGGCTCAAAATGAATGTACAAACTACAGGGGGGCTCCCATGATTTTCGAAGTAGACTTTGTTGTTTTTTTCGGCCATGTAAATTCTTTCTTGGATTATGAATTTGCAAGGATTAAAGAAAGATTGACTATGACTGTAAGAGGATAAAAGGACAATGGCGGACCAATAAGGACGACGGCAGGCCTGTTGTCCAAGTGGGTTGTGCATTGGTGTAAACAAGGTGGTACTGTTGTCCAACAATGGGAATATATATAATATATGAAGCCAAAAGGACTACGGTGGGACTGTTGTCCAAGTGGGTTGTGCATCTGTGTAAACAAAGTGGTACTGTTGTCCAACAATGGATTAATGTATGAATTATGCAAACAAAAGGACGACGGCGGGACTGTTGTCCAACAATGGAATAATGTATGAATTATGCAAACAAAAGGACGACGGCGGGACTGTTGTCCAACAAAGGAATAATGTATGAATTATGAGTTGTGCATGTGTGTAAACAAAGTGGTACTGTTGTCCAACAATTGAATAATGTATAAATCATGAAGACAATAAGGACGACGGCGGGACTATTGTCCAAGTGGTGGTTATGTATTGAGGTAAAGAAAAATGATGGCATTGTTTTCCAAGAATGTAATAATGTATAAATTAATAAGAGAGGACGACGGCGGGCCTGTTGTCTAAGTGGGCTGTGCATTGGTGTAAACAAGGTGGTACTGTTGTCCAACAATGGGAATATATATAATATATGAAGCCAAAAGGACTACGGTGGGACTGTTGTCCAAGTGGGTTGTGCATCTGTGTAAACAAAGTGGTACTGCTGTCCAACAATGGATTAATGTATGAATTATGCAAACAAAAGGACGACGGCGGGACTGTTGTCCAACAATGGAATAATGTATGAATTATGCAAACAAAAGGACGACGGCGGGACTGTTGTCCAACAATGGAATAATGAATGAATTATAAAGACAAAGGGGCAACGGTGGGACTGTTGTCCAAGTGGGTTGTTCATTGGTGTAAACAAAGTGGTACTGTTGTCCAACAATGGAATAATGTATAAATCATGAAGACAATAAGGACGACGGCGGGACTGTTGTCCAACAATGGAATAATGTATGAATTATAAAGACAAAGGGACGACGGCGGGAATGTTGTCCAACAAAGGAATAATGTATGAATTATGCAAACATACGGACGACGGCGGGACTGTTGTCCAAGTGGGTTGTGCATCGGTGTAAACAAAGTGTTACTGTTGTCCAACAATTGAATAATATATAAATCATGAAGACAATAAGGACGACGGCGGGACTTTTGTCCAACAATGGAATAATGAATGAATTATAAAGACAAAGGGACGACGGCGGGACTGTTGTCCAAGTGGGTTGTGCATTGGTGTAAACAAAGTGTTACTGTTGTCCAACAATGGAATAATGTATGAATTATGCAAACAAAAGGACGACGGCGGGACTGTTGTCCGACAATGGAATAATGTATGAATTATGCAAACAAAAGGACGACGGCGGGACTGTTGTACAACAATGGAATAATGTATGAATTATAAAGACAAAGGGGCAACGGCGGGACTGTTGTCCAAGTGGGTTGTTCATTGGTGTAAACAAAGTGGTACTGTTGTCCAACAATGGAATAATGTATAAATCATGAAGACAATAAGGACGACGGCGGGGCTGTTGTCCAACAATGGAATAATGTATGAATTATAAAGACAAAGGACGACGGCGGGACTGTTGTCCAACAAAGGAATAATGTATGAATTATGCAAACATACGGACGACGGCGGGACTGTTGTCCAAGTGGGTTGTGCATCGGTGTAAACAAAGTGGTACTGTTGTCCAACAATTGAATAATGTATAAATCATGAAGACAATAAGGACGACGGCGGGACTTTTGTCCAACAATTGAATAATGAATGAATTATAAAGACAAAGGGACGACGGCGGGACTGTTGTCCAAGTGGGTTGTGCATTGGTGTAAACAAAGTGTTACTGTTGTCCAACAATGGAATAATGTATGAATTATGCAAACAAAAGGACGACGGCGGGACTGTTGTACAACAGTGGAATAATGTATAAATTATAAAGACAAAGGGGCAACGGCGGGACTGTTGTCCAAGTGGGTTGTTCATTGGTGTAAACAAAGTGGTACTGTTGTCAAACAATGGAATAATGTATAAATCATGAAGACAATAAGGACGACGGCGGGACTGTTGTCCAACAATGGAATAATGTATGAATTATAAAGACAAAGGGACGACGGCGGGACTGTTGTCCAACAAAGGAATAATGTATGAATTATAAAGACAAAAGGACGACGGCGGGACTGTTGTCCAACAAAGGAATAATGTATGAATTATGCAAACAAACGGACGACGGCGGGACTGTTGTCCAAGTGGGTTGTGCATCGGTGTAAACAAAGTGGTACTGTTGTCCAACAATGGAATAATGTATAAATCATGAAGACAATAAGGACGACGGCGGGACTGTTGTCCAACAATGGAATAATGAATAAATTATAAAGACAAAGGGACGACGGCGGGACTGTTGTCCAAGTGGGTTGTGCATTGGTGTAAACAAAGTGGTAGTGTTGTCCAACAATTGCATAATGTATAAATTATGAAGACAATAAGGACGACGGCGGGACTGTTGTCCAAATGGGTTAAACAGCAATGAAAAAATGTTATAGATAGATAATAACAGGACCATGGTTTAGCAGTTGGGTTGAGTTTTAATACAAACACAAAAGCCACCACAGAAATGTGGACTTCGGAGAGAAAGGTACCTACATTTGCAGCAGCTTTGAAGCCACCACCAAGGCAACAATCGATCCAGAGTTGTGACGACAACACCAGTGTCTTCTCCGGGAATCGACTAAGTCTTACCAACAGATCATCTTGGTACGAGCAAAGCCCCCAAAGACAAATGTTCTTTCGAATCATCGTCGTCATTGTCAAATAGGCGGATATTTTATATACCGTTGCCTATGATAAACAAAAATTTCATTCTTCTTGCTCGTCTTCGAGTAAATGACCGGATTGAAAACGTTCGTTTCCGTCCAGTCGTTTGCAATACAACGTTTTCAAAGCGTTCCCGCCGGGTAATCTTTCATCAAATTAATTGGCACAGCCAGTCCGTCAAATTAAATCTTGAGCAAACGGCTCGAATTGAAACAAATGCAACTCAATATATTTAAAGACAAGTCCGTCCATCACGTACGTCTTTTAAGTGAAAAACAGAGTTACAGCACATTGTTTCAACTTGGTCATTAGGAATTCAATGTGTGCACGTACTATGACATCGTTGCAAAACTCTGCAAAATTGATTGCGTTCGTCAAATATAGCATCGTTGAATAGTCTCTTTTCGGTCGAATGATAAATACAAGTTTTAAGGTAATAAATATTAAAGTTTATACATCTTCGAAATTGGTCGATTGAATTCAGTAACCAATACAATTGACTTGACTCGACATGGTCATTTTTAACTTAACGAGCGCACATATATCGTTGTCAGTAAACTTTGTAAACACAATTGTTTTTCAATGGGTTATCCTCGAAAAAGCGGTATGATTGCCTCGTTTCGTCGTTAATTGTGTGAGAAAAAATTGTAATAAAATAAAAGCATGTTATTCATAATGAACAAAACGACGCTCTTCGGTTTTATCGACAAATATCTCCTCATAAATCAGTTTAATTGTCGATAAACAGCATCTCAGTCCTACACGGTGCTTCGTTGTGTTTAAGAGACAAAAACTTGTAATAAAACTAAAACAACACGTTAATCGTAACGAATGAAACGACGCTCTTCGGTTTGGTCGACAAATACGTCATTATAAATCAATTTCATTGTCGAAAAACAGCGTCTCGGTCCCGACTTTTGTAAACTGACATGACTAGGTTGAAGTACATTATTTCGACCTGGACATTTTCGATTCAACGAGCGTAAATATGCCACTCTCAGTAAATCTTGTAAGAGCTGTTCAGCAACGTTTTATCCCCGAAAAAGTCGTAACGTAATAAAACAAGACATTGTTAGTTGTGATTAAAACGAAGTGAAATGACCACGTTGAAGTACGTCATTTCAACCTGGTCATTTTCAATTCAACGAGCGCTCATATGCCGCTGTCCACTGTCATCAAACATTCTAAAACAATATTTTTTCGCAGTCGGTCATCTTCGAAAAAGACGTATCGTTGTGTCGTGAATCGAGTTTTTAAAATGGGAAAATACAAACACGTTAATCGTAAAGACTGAAATGAAATTTTTCGCTTAGTCCACAAATACATCATAACGGTTTTTTCACCTGCGAATCGTTTTAATTCAAATGTCGATAAACAGCATCTTCGGTCTTCACGATTTTTGTAAACTGAAATGACCATGTTGAAGTACATTATTTCGACCTGGACATTTTCAATTCAACGAGCGTAAATAGCCACTTTCATCAAATGTTGCAAAGATTGGAAAAGGTCATAACGCTATAGAACAACACGTTATTCGTTATGACAAAGCAACGCTCTTCAGTTTTGTCGACAAATACCTCATTACAGTTCGATTCGATTGTCGAAGAACAGCCTCTCGGTCTGGCACTATTTTTGTAAACTGACATGGCCAGGTTGAAGTTCATTATTATTTCGACCTGGACATTTTCGATTCAACGAGCGTAAATATGCCACTGTCATTAAATTTTGTAAAGGTTGTTTAGCAACGATTTATCCCCCAAAAAGTCGTTACGTAATGAAAGAAGACATTGTTAGTTATTAATGAAATGACACTCTTCGGTTTTGTCGACAAATACCTCATTATAAATCGATTTCATTGTCGAAAAACAGCATATCTGTCCCGACTTTTGTAAACTGACATGACTAGGTTGAAGTACATTATTTCGACCTGGACATTTTCGATTCAACGAGCGCTCATGTGTCACTGTCCCACTGTCATGAAACATTCTAAAAGAAAATTGTTTAACAGTCGGTCATCTTCTAAAAAGACGTATCGTTGTGTCGGAGATCGAATTTTAAAAATGGGAAAAAGTACAATCACGTTATTCGTAATAAACGAAATAACATTTTTCGCTTTGGTCCACAAATACCTCATTATAAATCGATTTCATTGTCGAAAAACAGCATCTCGGTCCCGACGTTTGTAAACTGACATGACGAGGTTAAAGTACATTATTTCGACCTGGTTATTTTCGATTCAACGAGCGCTCATATGCCACTGTCCCACTGTCATGAAACATTCTAAAAGAAAATTGTTTAGCAGTCGGTTATCTTCTAAAAAGACGTATCGTTGTGTCGAAGATCGAGTTTTAAAAAAGGGAAAAATACAAACACGTTCTTCATAATAAACGAAATAACATTTTTCGCTTTGGTCCACAAATACCTTATGACATTGTTTTTCACCTGCGAATTGTTTTAATTCGATTGTCAATAAACAGCACCTTCGTGCTGCACGATTTTCGTCAACTGAAATGACTATGTTGAAGTACATTATTTCGACCTGGACATTTTCAATTCAACGAGCGTAAATATGCCACTTTTATCAAATGTTGTAAAGATTGGAAAACTCGTAACGCTATGAAACAACACGTTATTCGTTATGACAAAGCAACGCTCTTCAGTTTTGTCGACAAATACCTCATTACAGTTCGATTCGATTGTCGAAGAACAGCCTCTCGGTCCTGCACTATTTTCGTAAACTGACATGGCCAGGTTGAAGTTCATTATTATTTCGACCTGGACATTTTCGATTAAACGAGCGTAAATATGCCACTGTCATTAAATTTTGTAAAGGTTGTTTAGCAACGTTTTATCCCCGAAAAAGTCGAACGTAATAAAACAAGACATTGTTAGTTATGAATGAAACGACGCTCTTCTGTTTTGTCGACAAATACCTCATTATAAATCGATTTCATTGTCGAAAAACAGCATCTCGGTCCCGACGTTTGTAAACTGACATGACGAGGTTGAAGTACATTATTTCGACCTGGACATTTCCGATTCAACGAGCGCTCATGTGTCACTGTCCCACTGTCATGAAACATTCTAAAAGAAAATTGTTTAGCAGTCGGTCATCTTCTAAAAAGATGTATCGTTGTGTCGAAGATCGAGTTTTAAAAAAGGGAAAAATACAAACACGTTCTTCGTAATAAACGAAATAACATTTTTCGCTTTGGTCCACAAATACCTTATGACATTGTTTTTCACCTGCGAATTGTTTTAATTCGATTGTCAATAAACAGCACCTTCGTGCTGCACGATTTTCGTCAACTGAAAAGACTAGGTTGAAGGATATTATTTCGACCTGGACATTTTCAATTCAACGAACGTAGATATGCAACTGTCAGTAAATCTTGTTAGAGCTGTTTAGCAACGTTTTATCCTCGTAATGTTCGTATCGTCATAAAACAAGACATTGTTCGTTATGAATGAAATGATGCTCGGTTTTGTCTACAAAAGCCATATTACAATTTGATTCGATTGTCAATAAACAGAACTTTTGTTCTGCACGATTTTCGTAAAATCGTCATTAAACAAGACATTATTTGTTATGAATGAAACGAAGCTCCTAGGTTTTGTAAACAAATGCCTTATTACAATTTGACTCGATTGTCAATAAACAGAAACTTTGTTCGGCACGATTTTGGTAAAATGAAATCACCAAGTTGAGGTACACTACTTCCACCTCGACATTTTTTTGTATAAATGTTGTTTAACTACTCACAACGTAAGTCCGACCTGCAAAAGTCGGCAAACTAGGGTCATTGTGTATATCATTCTCTAGAAAAGTAAATTTTTATAACTGTTTCCGATCGATTTGCATAATGTATTTTTAATTAAATATTCTCGTGAGTTGTGATTTGTAACATGTTAGGTTGGATCCCATGTAAAATGTGAAAGGGATCTGAACTTATATCCGAACTGCATATTGTCACATAGGTGTCATTGTGTACTTTACTTTCCAGAAAAGTAACATTTTTATTACTGTGAGATTTCGATCGGTTTTCTTAACAGGTTTCGTCAAATATTCTAGCCGACTGTGATTGGTTGTCACGTTTGTAAACATGTCGTATTACAGATCTAAACATAAGCCCGAACATCAAAGATCGGGAAATTAGGGTCATCGTGTTTTGTTTTCCAGAGGTTTGAAACATCTGGGATGAGTTTACGATCAAGCGATTGACATGTGACCTTTTGTGGATATGAATTTCTTGACAGTGTAAGGTTGTGGCCCATGTAACAAAGTTGTTTAACAGTCCTGAACATAAGTTCGACTTACAAAATTAGGTACAAAAGGTTCGTGTTTATGCCCGAGAAATTAAGCCTCGGTTACTGTATCAGCAAATTAACGCATGGCATTTTTTCGTCTGTATTCTCGGGGATTATTAATTCTTTGTCACGTGTACGATTCTATCCCAAGCAAAAAGTAACGTAAATGTAAGTCCAACCTCGAGAGAATAAAAAATTCATATTTTGTGTTTTTTGTATAGTAACGCTTTAATTACTGTGAGTTTACACCAAGTCGATTGACCTATAAAGTCGTTCCTTTTATTCTCCTGGATATGGAAGTTCTTTATAAACAGCCCGAAACAGATCAGCAATTTGTTTCTTAATAGCAAAGTATTAAGCATTACTTACAGCGAATTTACGGTTGTTTAATTAGAATTTGCTGTCGCGTGATAGGTTGTATTTCATGTGAAATTCCTGTTAAACAGCCAGCCTAAGTCCGAACTGCAAAGACTGGCAACTTAAGGTCAAGTAAACAACAAAATTCCGTGAACTTTTGATCGGTCAGTTTGTACGATAGTTTTCATCAAATGGTCACGCAGCTTATAATTTTGTATCCCATGTTAGATTGCTGTGAAACGGATCTGAACGTTAGTCCAGAGCTTAAAGATCGGCACATTAGGGTCTTTGTTCTTTTTTTCCAGAAAGGTAGAGCCCCAATTACTGTGAGATTTCGATTGGTCAATTGGCAAAAATATTCTCACGGGTTTTAAATTGTCGCGTTTAAGGTTTTTCTCCCCTGTATAAATGTTGTTTAACTACTCACAACGTAAGTCCGACCTGCAAAAGTCGGCAAACTAGGGTCATTGTGTATTTCATTTTCCAGAAAAGTAAATTTTTATAACTGTTTCTGATCGATATGCATGATGTATTTTTAATTAAATATTCTTGTGAGTTGTAATTTGTAACATGTAAGGTCGGATCCCATGTAAAATGTAAAAGGGATCTGAACTTATATCCGAACTGCATATTGTCACATAGGTGTCATTGTGTACTTTACTTTCCAGAAAAGTAACATTTTTATTACTGTGAGATTTCGATCGGTTTTCTTAACAGGTTTCGTCAAATATTCTAGCCGACTGTGATTGGTTGTCACGTTTGTAAACATGTCGTATTACAGATCTAAACATAAGCCCGAACATCAAAGATCGGGAAATTAGGGTCATCGTGTTTTGTTTTCCAGAGGTTTGAAACATCTGGGATGAGTTTACGATCAAGCGATTGACATGTGACCTTTTGTGGATATGAATTTCTTGACAGTGTAAGGTTGTACCCCATGTAACAAAGTTGTTTAACAGTCCTGAACATAAGTTCGACTTACAAAGTTAGGTACAAAAGGTTCATGTTTGTGCCCGAGAAATTAAGCCTCGGTTACTGTATCAGCAGATTAACGCATGGCATTTTTTCGTCTGTCTTCTCGGGGATTATTAATTCTTTGTCACGTGTACGATTCTGTCCCAAACAAAACGTAACATAAATGTAAGTCCAACCTCGAGAGAATGAAAAATTCATATTTTGTGTTTTTTGTATAGTAACGCTTTAATTACTGTGAGTTTACACCAAGTCGATTGACCTATAAAGTCGTTCCTTTTATTCTCCTGGATATGGAAGTTCTTTATAAACAGCCCGAAACAGATCAGCAATTTGTTTCTTAATAGCAAAGTATTAAGCATTACTTACAGCGAATTTACGGTTGTTTAATTAGAATTTGCTGTCGCGTGATAGGTTGTATTTCATGTGAAATTCCTGTTAAACATCCAGCCTAAGTCCGAACTGCAAAGACTGGCAACTTAAGGTCAAGTAAACAACAAAATTCCGTGAACTTTTGATCGGTCAGTTTGTACGATAGTTTTCATCAAATGGTCACGCAGCTTATAATTTTGTATCCCATGTTAGATTGCTGTGAAACGGATCTGAACGTTAGTCCAGAGCTTAAAGATCGGCACATTGGGGTCATTGTTTTTTTTTCCAGAAAGGTAGAACCCCAATTACTGTGAGATTTCGATTGGTTAATTGGCAAACATATTCTCACGGATTTTAAATTGTCGCGTTTAAGGTTTTATCCCCTGTATAAATGTTGTTTAACTACTCACAACGTAAGTCCGACCTGCAAAAGTCGGCAAACTAGGGTCATTGTGTATTTCATTTTCCAGAAAAGTGAATTTTTAATTACTCTTTCTGATCGATTTGCATGATGTATTTTAATTAAACATTCTCGTGAATTGTAATTTGTAACATGTTAGATCAGCAATTTGTTTTTTAATAGCAAAGTATTAAGCATTAGTTACAGCGAGTTTACGGTTGTTTAATTGACGCAGGGCATTTGTCATAATATACTCTTGAAGAACTGAATTCGTTGTCACTCTTGTAAGGTAAAATTGTTGTACATGTGTATTAGTGCCGAACGTAAGCCCGACCAGCACAAGATTGGCACGCAACTTTGGGTCTTTTTTTCTAGGAATGTAAAGTTTCAGGTACAGTGAGTTTACAATCAGGGAATTGGTTCGTGACATTCTGAAAACTACATTTTTGTGGATTTTAATTCGTTGGGTGCGTAAGTAAGCACCGAAGGCCTAGTGCAACCTGTCTCTGTCGTTGCGATTGGCCACACCAACCGCAGTTCACTGTTACCCAATACTGCGTACAGTGGCCATCCATGTAAAGAAAATCTCTGACTAATTCCCTCGTGGTAATTCATTTTCATTCGGCACTATTAATATGCGCTGCTGAGTTTCCAACACATCGTAGGACTCAATGAGGCAACAGGTCTTGCGGAAGTAGATCGTATGCTGACTTAAAGTCTTCAATTCAAACCCTTCCTATGTAGTCTGCTGTATTATTCAGAGGACCATTGGGGAATCCCAGATTGATCGTTATTATTCAACCTGCATGTTGTAGTTAGGCTTAGTGGGGTTTACTTTTATCAAACAAATGACAGCAAGGCCTACTAAAAATATATAAAAATCACTTAGGCATGGATGAATAGGCAGGGCTAGACCCAGAGGTAATGTGTAAGACTTGTTCTGGTGATGAATGATAGTCACATGTATTTATATTGAATCTAGCCAGCTTTGGCGAGTGTTTTTGTTTTCATATCAACAGCCAGACTGTACCACACCGGGCAAGGACTACTTAGCGACAGTGTGTCTTACTGAGGGAGGAGAGTTGGCTAGGACGGATTTCGGTAATGGTGCAAAGCAATTTAAACATGGAAGATCTGGATGGTGACTTCAACCCTGTTTGTCATGCCCATCTTTTGGAATTCTGGTGGTGAGTCTCCCAAATCACAACTTCGAAATTTTCATTTTGCTCACTTTTTTCCAGTCTTTCCGTTTTGCACAATACAGAGCTTTGGATCCTTCGAGATAGTTTTCTACACATATGGGATGTGGATGACTGGACGATAGGCGCCGAATTCTTGCCGAACTTCATACACTGGATGCTGTCCACTCAACCAGCAGCACTCTCCACGTGATCTTTACCCCAAGCCCATCAAAGAAGGTTTGAGATGTGCTTTCAAAATGTGTGTAAACATTCGACCAAAAGTGTATCTCCCTTTTTTCAGTTGGGTGTAAACAAATCCATTCTAGTAGATTTCTGAAACTGTTTTCTTTGTAAAAGTTGTTACAGTGAGCCAGTGCACGGTACACCTTTTGGGAATTTTGGACCAACTTTTGCCCTAAACTGGCGTAATATCACCTCAACAGGGTTGGGTAAATCTTTCAGAAACTCTTCCAGAAAATTTCGTAGAAAAAGACTAATATCTGGATTATTCGGTTCAATGATTTACAGTATTTTTGAAGCCAGAGAATGCTTTTTATGGATTTGTTTTTGTTTGTTTGTTTGTTTGTTTGTTTGTTTGTTTGTTTGTTTGTTTGTTTGTTTGTTTGTTTGTT